>NC_059200.1:22174623-22357123 GCF_020615455.1 Coregonus clupeaformis | reverse complement strand
CATTGGACCAGTGTAACGGATTTCTCACCAGTCAAACGGATGATTCGTTCAATCCTTGTCTTGCTTTCCTCTTGTGTCTCTCTGGTGCCCAGTTTGAGAGTGCTCATCATATTCAGGGAGTATTCAGATCCTCCCTCCGTGACTCACTCCTCAGTCCTCAAATAGACGGCCTTAGAATGGAGGAACTGCAGGTGCTGAGCCCTTTGTTGTTCTTTAGACATTTAACAGATGTCTTGCTTGGCTCAGCTTCATGCTTTCACAGAAGAACACCCTCAAGCAAGGAGATCACTCTTCCCCCTACCTCCTCGCTTTATGGCCCCCAGGAGAAGTGCATTGTGGTCTTGTTAAAGGCCAGAAGTGGTCCGTCCCCTGCCGTGGTCCTTCCCGGTGTATCAGTCCACTATCAATTCCTAAATCTGTGCCAGCAGCAGGTCGCAGGAAGACCCACCATTCCAGCCTGCAGAGGGTGGAGTCTGGGAAAGTGAGAAATTCTCCTTGGAGGGAAAGCTCCAGGGAGGCCAAGGGAAGACATTAATACATCCAGTCCAGGACTGTGGTCCAAATGGCATCCTATTCCCTATATAGTGAACTACTTTTGACCTGAGTTGTCCCTGGTCAAAAGTAGTACACTAAATAGGGAGCCATTTGGGATGCAGGCCAGGACTCCCCCTCCTAGGCTACATACCTTTCTATGATTAAAAATAACTTAAACGTGCTGGACAAAACTATAAAAGCAACTGTGGGCCAAGTATCTCTGTTGTACACAACACAATCCCAGTCCACACTCGGTACATTCTGAAATAATTTAGATATTTCTTTAAACTAAGTGATTAGTCTTCAAAAGGGAACATGTGTCATATCAGACCTTGGGTCTAAACGTGAGATTAATAAATACCTGTTAGACCTCGGCTAATGCCTGACTTGAGGCTCTATTACACTGTGCGGAATTCAACATCGCCAATGTACAGGTAACTGCCAAAATAATGAGGGGTACAAAGTGTATTGAAAGCATGTGCTTCCACATGTGGTTCCTGAGTTCATTAATCAATTAACATCCCATCAGGGTCATGTACAAAAATGCTGGGTAGGCCGTTGTTTTGGCCATTGTTTTGGCTACCATGGCTATTTACCCATAGGATGACAATGCCCCCATCCACAGGGCAGGAGTGGTCACTGAATGGTTTGATGTTTGGTGAGCATAAAAACTATGCAAACTATATGCCATGGCCGTCACAGTCACTAGATCTCAAACCAATTGAACAATTTAGGAGATTCTGGAGCGGTGCCTGAGAGAGTTTTACACCGCCATCAGCAAAACACCAAATTATGGAATTTCTCATGGAAGAATGATGTTGCATCCCTCCAATAGAGTTGCAGACACTTGGAGAATCTATGCCAAGATGCATTGAAGCTATTCTGGCTCATGGTGGCCCAACGCCCTATTAAGTTGGTGTTTCCTTTATTTTGGCAGTCAGGCTACCTGTAGCTTTATGTCATGCTTCCAACATACCTGTGACGACTACTGGTGCGCGGGGCAGCTGTTTGTTCACCTGCACATGGCCGCAATTGCTAATAATCCATTCGCAATCGCCCAACTATATGTGATATAACCCGCTAATATAGAAAATGCGCTGTAGGATAGTCAAGAGAAGACAGAACCATTTGACAGGGGGGGAATGATTCTTTTTTGCCTGATTTAGATATGTTTCTGCTTATAATTTCCGACAATTTGGTAGGCTATTTGTTAGTCAACTTGTGTATAATTAGATAGCCTACATGCAGCTTCTCTTCTGTCATTAGGATATATGTTGTCCTAGAAGACTAAATAAACCCTTGCTCACCAGAATAATGTCATAAATCGATAGAATGAATGCTTCAATCTAGTTGACATCTGTAAAGTTTCCCTGTCATCTCTGCTTCTTTCTCGGAGCAAAGCCTTTTAGGGACCGGGAGAAAAAAACGGGAAAGATATTCTGTGCAAAATGTCAGTTTGACCGGTTGTGAGGAAATAGAAAGCTGTGAAAATGACCCAACATGTTTTTGATAAGATTTCAGTTCGGCTTGGATGCATATTTTATATGGTTGAAATGGCCTACTATCAGCTGTGATGATGCTGATAAAGATAGGACCTCCACAGATGGTATCTTACTGCGCATTCGCATTCACTCAAGATGCTGAATTAAATAAATCATATTTCTCCACTCCTTTTCCCGAGTCAAAATGTAGCCTACATTTCGTGTATAATTTTACTGCAAGAAATGTTTAATACTGCAGGAGTTAATATTAAGGATATGTTAGAGTTTAAAGACCTACAATCAGTGTCCAGATTTCAGTTTCCATTTTACCCATCTGAACAGTAGGCTACAGTTCCCTTGATGTGCCATAAGCCTATTTGAAGTCCATCTTGTGACTGTCACATAACAAAACATAGCCGGTCGGCACTGCTATCATCCTCTTTTATCACTTCACCAAATATTTCCCAAACATAACTTTTCTGGCACTCCCTTCTCTGTATTTTCAACTCTCCATTTCGCAGCTTTTCTCTTATTGAATTAAACTCCCACATTGTCCTTTTTGCCTCCATGGATAGATGTTAACTTTTTCTGCCTGTTCCCAAAAGCATTTGGCAATTGGCGTGTAGGCTATTTGGCGCATATACAGTTAGGCCCTAAAGCTTAGTCTTACGCACTAATGCCAGATAGCCTAACATAATGAAATAAAAACTTCCATGTAGCCTTTAGATATACATTTCAAAATAATTATAGATTTATGGATTTTTTAAGGCATTGTTTTATTTTTATTCAACCCGCCCGCTACCCACCCAATATTGCATGACCCTAAACCCGCCCGCCCCGCTGATATAACCGCAGGACTGCTTGCTGGTTGTGAGTCAACCCATCACTAATGATTATGACACAACGACTACCCGTTTTAGAATGAGGATTCCATAAGAGATTATGAATATAAAGGTTAAATTATGACTGTATGACAAGGTAACCTTTCTATTCAAGATCTGGTCATGCCCAGTCTACGCTGGAGATGTTCTTATAATGACCCCCTGAATGAGTAGCGTGCAGCATAGACTCATGACGTGCATGGACAGTCATATTTGGCCTGGACAACAAAGAGAATGCACTCTCCTACGCACAGACTGCATGCTAGGCTGCCCACCAATACAGACCGTTGACATGGACATATGAAATTGTCTGCTTCTTGTTCAGACTGCTCCCCCATTACATTACAGCTTGGTGTAAACATACAGTATATTACGGTTTTCTTAACTTCTCTCTCTGTTTTAGGCTACTGTAGATGATGTTTGAGAGAACTCTCATAATCACTTCTACTTAAAGGGATAATCCAACCCAAACCACTAATTCCTATGATTAACAGTGTTAAACAATGTTAAATAACATTAATATGTGAAAACAATGTTTTTTGTGAACAAATATTTAATTTTGTTATAGCAAGGTTGGTAGCAACATGAGAAAATCGTTGTGGAAATCCGTTGCAGCTCAAGTTGACTACAAAACCCACAATTAAATGCTCTCTCTCGCTCTCTGGGCTGACTGGCTAGCTCGCTAGCTAGCAAACATAGCTGCACACAACAATACCAAAGTCAATGTCAGCATGTGAAGTAGCTAGCTAGCGGTAAAATCGCCTAAACAAATTTCACTGTCAATTTAGGAGTCCATCCCAACGACTTCAACTTGCAGTTCATCTCTTGCCCAGAGCGAGTGCAGCACTACGTTTTATTTGACCCACTGATAGAACATAGGCTTTCACCAAATTGACAGGAGTTTCATGATTTTTATTTCTCGGGTATGGATTAGCCCTTTAAACGTCACAGGATGCGTGTAGAATGTATGTAGTCCTTAATCTTCACAAAATGTTGAGTCTTTTGTGTCTGAAGGAAGCGTCTTAAATTCCCTCTGTATCACTGGTACAGCTGTTAGCCATGTTTATGACTAATTAATCCAATGAGTCGTACAAGGCCGGGCTGGTCTAGTACAGCATGTACAACTGTAGAGGACTCCTCCTAGTCTAACACGTGTTTACAGGGCAATGAGGCTATAGCCTAGACCTCCTCACAGTCAGGTGGTCGAACAATTAATATTAGGCTCTTGCTATCTGGGATCCTTGGGATGTACCAACTCTGACGTTACCCCATTGAAGTTTACATTTTAAATGTTTACGGTAAAGTTAAGGGTAGGGATTTCCGAAGTATCTCGGATAGCACTAACCATTAATATTATTAATGGATCCTGGATGTTAGTGAGAATGAATCCCACTGCTAATAACCTTCCGAATGGAAGGTGGACGTGTTCAATTTCCCACGACTTCTATAGGCTAACAGGCCAGGGGCAGTTACAGCAGCACAACACCGCAGCTAGCCTAATGCACGCAGCAGTGTACTGTACAGTAGTGGATGTTTTTATTGAATTAGAGTCTGTTGGGAATTCAGGCTTCCTCTGTTTTATTTTGTCGTTGTCCTGCTGCCATATCCTCTGCATTGTGTGGATAAAAGATTTACTGTACCTAAAAAGGTGTTAAGAGACCTGTCATTCTAATCGGGTTCAGTTGACAGGGAAGCCTAATATACTGTTGGTATGTTGCATGGATGTATGATGTATATGCTACGAATAGGATGCACTGTCTGTGACAAAGGAATATTAACCCATTATGTTATCATGTTCTTAGTTGATAGTAGACATCTGACGTTCATAAAGGCATATAGGCCTGCTGCCTGTTTTGAGAATTACATTTAGCCATTATTTCCTTAATCCGATTATTCTGGCATTTTATTTAGCCTTTATGTTAATCTTTCCCAATGTGTTTGGAGATTACTTGTGACCACAAAATGTTACTTTAAAGTGACCCAAAATGTTACTTTAAAGTTACTTAATTTATCCAAGCCAAGTACTTTGAAACAGCAAATCAAAAGCAATAGACATTATTTTTTGCGGGGACATTTTAGTAATTTAGCAGAAGCTCTTATCCAGAGCGACTTACATGAGTAATTAGGGTTAAGTGCCTTGCTCAAGGGCACATCGACAGATTTTTCACCTATTCGCCTCGGGAATTCGAACCAGCAACCGTTTGGTTACTGGCCCGATATGCTCTAACCGCAGTTGTGTGTGTGTGTGTGTTTTTCTCCCTCCATCTACAGGTACCACCTGGTGAAGCTGCTGGAGAGGTTTGGGAAGGTGAAACTGTTTGACTTCCTGTTCCACAAGTCTGGACCAATGGAGGGCCAGCCCCGAGGATACTGCTTCGTTAACTTCCACACCAAAGAGGTACAACACCAAACCAACCATTTCACATCTTTCAGTTCCAAGAAAAGATAGTCTCTACTTCATATAAATGTGCATTTGGCAATTAGCTCACAAACGTGAAAGGTAAGGGTAAGTCAAAAGCTATAGACACCATAGACAAGAGGTACAGTATAGCCGACCATTTCCCATCTCTCCCCATGAAGATATTGTCTCAAACCTAATAGGGCTCTTCAGGGCTCCACCAATGGTAAGATGAAGATCGCTTGTTCACTATTACTGTCTCAAGTGTGATGGGAGGCAGTCCCCAGGGTGTTTCTCAGAAGAACTGTATGTTTATTTTTTTAAATAATTTTTTTATTTCACCTTTATTTAACCAGGTAAGCCAGTTGAGAACAAGTTCTCATTTACAACTGCGACCTGGCCAAGATAAAGCAAAGCCGTGCGATTTAAAAACAGCAACACAGAGTTACATATGGGGTAAACAAAACATAAAGTCAAAAATACAACAGAAAATATATATACAGTGTGTGCGAATGTAGTAAGTTATGGAGGTAAGGCAATAAATAGGCCATAGTGCAAAATAGTTACAATTTCGTATTAACACTGGAATGATAGATGTGCAAAAGATGATGTGCAAATAGAGATACTAGGGTGCAAATTAGCAAAATAAATAACAATATGGGGATGAGGTAGTTGGATGGGCTAATTTCAGAATGGCTGTGTACAGGTGCAGTGATCGGTAAGCTGCTCTGACAACTGACGCTTAAAGTTAGTGAGGGAGATAAGAGTCTCCAGCTTCAGAGATTTTTGCAGTTCGTTCCAGTCATTGGCAGCAGAGAACTGGAAGGAATGGCGGCCAAAGGAGGTGTTGGCTTTGGGGATGACCAGTGAGATATACCTGCTGGAGCGCAGACTACGGGTGGGTGTTGCTATGGTGACCACTGAGCTAAGGTAAGACGGGGATTTGCCTAGCAGTGATTTATAGATGACCTGGAGCCAGTGGGTTTGGTATTAGCTTCACACACACACACACACACACACACACATCATCAGCCATTATTGTCTCTGTTGTCATCACTCTATGAAAGGGAATAATTATATAATGATTTGTGTAAGAGGTCTTGGACAAGAGTGTCTGCTAAATGACTACAATGTAATGTAATGACTCCCGAGTGGCGCAGTGGTCTAAGGTACTGCATCGCAGTGCTAGCTGTGCCACTAGCGATCCTGGTTCGAGTCCAGGCTCTGTCGCAGCCGGCCACAACCGGGAGACCCATGGGCGGCGCACAATTGGTCCAGCGTCGTCCAAGGTAGGGGAGGGTTTGGCCGGCAGGGATGTGGGTTTGTTTCCCACGGGGGGCCAGTATGAAAAAATTAAAATAAATAAAAACATGTATGCATTCACTAACTGTAAGTCGCTCTGGATAAGAGCGTCTACTAAATGACTAAAATGTAAATGTAATGTAAAATGTAATGATACTGACCTAGTTTCTGATGGTGAAATTATGATTTTGATGAGGATCAAACACGTACACTTTTTCCAATCTCCAGGAAGCAGGGAGGGTAATCCATTGTCTGAATGGGAAGCTGGCCCTGTCCAAAAAGCTGGTGGTGCACTGGGCACACGCACAGGTAAAGGTAAGGGTCCCTGTGAAACCTCTGGCCTTTACACACACACACACACACACACACACACACACACACACACACACACACACACACAGACACACACACACACACACACACACACACACACACACACAGACACACACACACACACACACACACACACACACACAGCATGGCCTGTGATTCATTGTGGGTTCCTCTGTTAGGGTGCAAGGCTAACCCAATACAGGTCATTAAGTTGTACAGAGTTAGCCTGTATGTTAGCGTCCTGCATGCAGCTGTGTGTTTGCCTGTGGTCTGGTCAGTGGTGTGAGTGAGTGTTGTTGGGTACAGCACAATGGCAGCATGTAGTACAGTTCATAAATGGTCATGGTAAGGGTGTAGGACATGAACTGAAAGGCAGTAGTGTAGGACATTAGCTGAAAGGCAGTAGTGTAGGACATTAGCTGAAAGGCAGTAGTGTAAGACATTAGCTGAAAGGCAGTAGTGTAGGACATTAGCTGAAAGGCAGTAGTGTAAGACATTAGCTGAAAGGCAGTAGTGTAGGACATTAGCTGAAAGGCAGTAGTGTAAGACATTAGCTGAAAGGCAGTAGTGTAGGACATTAACTGAAAGGCAGTAGTGTAGGACATTAACTGAAAGGCAGTAGTGTAGGACATTAACTGAAAGGCAGTAGTGTAGGACATTAACTGAAAGGCAGTAGTGTAGGACATTAACTGAAAGGCAGTAGTGTAGGACATTAGCTGAAAGGCAGTAGTGTAGGACAGGACAGTGGTCCAGCCAGCCGGTGTGTCTGTCCCTCTAGGCCGGGCCAGGGGAGATCTCTTGGACTCCAGCAACACTGGTCTTTCCCTAACAATAGGCAGCTGCCGTGTGGACTAAGGAAATCCTGTATAGGGCCGAATCACACCCCTCCTGTGCACCCCCACCACCCCCCACCCCAGAGTGGAAAGGGACACCAAGCTCAGGTCAAGGTTAACAGTGCAGCCCTCCTTTGACAACAACAAGCAGCAGACAAGTCTGGGTCCGGACCCCCTCCCCCCTACACACACATAAGATAGATCAAAAATAGGAAAGTAACTGGGCTGTTGCCGTATGCCGTGTCTGACTCATTGAGCCATTCTGATTAGAACATTTCTAATGTGATGATCAAGTAATGGTCATTCAAGGATATAGCCTATTGATTTGCATGCAATTGCTGTTCCTTGTGATTGTCATGATCTATCTGTGTCATGTGAAGTCAAGTCACCTTGACCAAGACCATGGACTGGAGATCCTCTTCTGCTTTGTCTTCAGCCTCTGGATCATTTAGTTTTTCCATGACTTCGGAGGCTGATTGCCTCATCTCTGAGCCTGACCTCTGAACCCGTGTACTTACAGAGAATGGAGGGAAGAGGCACTAATCTAAATAATCTAAAGAGAGAAATATGAGACAGATCATACATGCAGAAAATAGACCTGTGGCGCTTGCCTATCCGGAACGTATAGGATACATTCTTATAGAAAGCCTTGCCAAATGGAGGGAAGGGAGTATTTGTGGGTCATGATCATAAATGTATGTCCATTGTCTATTATGACTAGTGTGTTGTTAGGTAGTCTGGCGTGAGAAACAATGATGGGTGTGTGTTTACTTTCAATATAATACTTATTTCCATGTTACGTTGAGGAATAAAGGTTTTCATTCATCCATTCATCCATCCATTTATTCATCCATCCATTCATTCATACTGGATCAGAAAGCAAACTTATGCTTTTTGAAACCAGGACATGGTGATCATGACAGTTATTCAAAATGCATCCTATTGATCCTAACTGATTACTGAACCTGCTCTGATATGAGTTGTTTCTGGTGTACTGATGTGTGTTGTGGTTCTTCTTCTCTCCACAGGTTCACATTGCATCACTCACGTGGAGGTGGTTTTGAGAGGAATGAATGCACAGTTATATTGCTGTGCCGTTCAGCTTCCCCACAATGCCTTTGGATTTGTAACTCTCTCCTTCTCACAGTCACTCTCTCCTTCTCTCTATAACTCCTTCCTTCTCACAGTCACTCTCCTTCTCTCTATAACTCTCTCCTTCTCTCTATAACTCTCTCCTTCTCACAGACACTCTCTCCTTCTCTCTATAACTCATTCTCACAGTCACTCTCTCCCTCTCTCTATAACTCTCTCCTTCTCACAGTCACTCTCTCCCTCTCTCTATAACTCCCTCCTTCTCACAGTCGCTCTCTCCTTCTCTCTATAACTCTCTCCTCTCTATAACTCTCCTTCTCACAGACACTCTCTCCTTCTCTCTATAACTCATTCTCACAGTCACTCTCTCCCTCTCTCTATAACTCTCTCCTTCTCACAGTCACTCTCTCCCTCTCTCTATAACTCTCTCCTTCTCACAGTCACTCTCTCTTTCTCTCTATAACTCTCTCCTTCTCACAGTCACTCTCTCCCTCTTTCTATAACTCTCTCCTTCTCACAGTCACTCTCCTTTTCTCAATAACTCTCTCCTTCTCACAGTGACTCTCTCCTTCTCTCTATAACTCTCTCCTTCTCACAGTCACTCTAGCCTTCTCTCTATAACTCTCTCCTTCTCTCTATAACTCTCCTTCTCACAGTCACTCTCACCTTCTCTCTATAACTCTCTCCTTCTCTCTATAACTCATTCTCACAGTCACTCTTTCCCTCTCTCTATAACTCTCTCCTTCTCAGTCACTCTCTCCCTCTCTCTATAACTCTCTCCTTCTCACAGTCACTCTCTCCTTCTCTCTATAACTCTCTCCTTCTCTCTATAACTCTCTCCTTCTCACAGTCACTCTCTCCCTCTCTCTATAACTCTCTCCTTCTCACAGTCACTCTCTCCTTTTCTCAATAACTCTCTCCTTCTCACAGTCACTCTCTCCTTCTCTCTATAACTCTCTCCTTCTCAGTCACTCTCTCCTTCTCTCTTTTAACTCTCTCCTTCTCACAGTCACTCTCCTGCTCTCTCTAACTCTCCTTCTCAGTCCCTCTCTCCCTCTCTCTATAACACTCTCCTTCTCACAGTCACATTCTCCTTCTCACAGCCACACTCTCCTTCTCACAGTCACTCTCTCCTTCTCTCAATAACTCTCTCCTTCTCACAGTCACTCTCTCCCTCGCTCTATAACTCTCTCCTTCTCACAGTCACTCTCGCCTTCTCTCTATAACTCTCCTTCTCACAGTCACTCTCTCCCTCTCTTTTGCTCTCCCACCCACTCACTCTCTCTTTTCCCCTCTCTCCCATACAAAGTAGGAGTGCGACGATCTGTGCGATGGAGGCCAAGCTTCAGATGATGGAGGAGAACCCAGATGGAGAGGAGATACCAGGGCCCCTCAGCCTACATGTACAACAAGCCCCCAGAGAAGAAACTCCCACAGCCCTACAGCAGACCCTTCCGAAAGTTCCGGAGATGACACAAATGGGACGGAGACAGACCATCCAACACCTAGGCTTGAACAATTCCGGTAACTTTCCCAAAATGTCCAGGTTTTCCAGAAATCCCAGTTTGAAGATTCCCAGCATCAGACGGGAATACGCAGGAAATCCAGAATTCTCCAACCAGGATTTGTGGAAAACTTGGGAATGTTGGTGAAGTTACTGGAATTTGGATTATGGTGTAATTGTTAAGTTATTATTACACTGTAGTGGAAGTAGCCTGAGTGCCCGTCTGTTTGTACTATCATGCCAACTCCTCGTCATTCATTGTCATGTTTGGCTTGACAATGACTGCAATGGAGTTGGCAAGAGCACAAACAGATCTGGGACCAGGCTACAGTGGGAGAGAGATCAGGCCACCAAACCAAACCTCAGTACTGTATTGCTTCAGGTTTGGGCAGACAGCAAATCAAGCCATTTGACAGGTAAAATCCTCACACTGTCTGTTTTATTTTGACCTAGTGTGTATTCTTACTTGGGAGAGGAGGGATTTTTAATTTGAGGAGTGTTGTTTTTCTAATCTTATTTTCTGTAACTTTTAACGGCTGTATATTGTATGATGTGTACAATATCACACCTTCCATTTCTCTTACTGTTGTTTATTGTATTGTGTCATTTCTCTCTTTGCCGTTCAGTGTTGGGAGTTTGATGACATTATTACCCTTAATAATTACCAATTTTCCAGGGGATGTTGTCACAAAGCTTCTCAGAGAAGGGAGTGCTTATCTAGGATCAGGTCCCCCCTCTTATTCATTATAATGTAAAAGGGAAGCCTAGATCGGCACTCCTACTCTGGGATGCTTTGTGAATATAGGCCCTGATTTAATGGATCATATAATGTTTCCTATACATGCTCAGTCTGAGTCCCTTATTTAGCATGTTATGTTGGTCTGTAGTCACAAATGGGAAGACATGGCATAAAACTGAGTAGTTGTCTCCTTTCTGTGTTTCTTGTGATCAAAGGTCATGAAAATGTATTTAATTCGTATTTGATTATGTTTGAGTGTGATTTGATGGCAACTTTGTACAATATAACTATTTTTATTAATTCTATGACACCCAGTAAACCCAGAAAAGCTCAACCCATGCATGGTTCCATCAGTAAACCCAGAAAAGCTCAACCCATGCATGGTTCCATCAGTAAACCCAGAAAAGCTCAACCCATGCATGGTTCCATCAGTAAACCCAGAAAAGCTCAACCCATGCATTGTTCCATCAGTAAACCCAGAAAAGCTCAACCCATGCATGGTTCCATCAGTAAACCCAGAAAAGCTCAACCCATGCATTGTTCCGTCAGTAAACCCAGAAAAGCTCAACCCATGCATGGTTCCATCAGTAAACCCAGAAAAGCTCAACCCATGCATGGTTCCATCAGTAAACCCAGAAAAGCTCAACCCATGCATTGTTCCGTCAGTAAACCCAGAAAAGCTCAACCCATGCATGGTTCCATCAGTAAACCCAGAAAAGCTCAACCCATGCATTGTTCCGTCAGTAAACCCAGAAAAGCTCAACCCATGCATGGTTCCATCAGTAAACCCAGAAAAGCTCAACCCACGCATGTTGAAAAACAACAAATTATATTTGTTCTCCTTTTGGTTTCAGTGTAATGACCATATTTTTGTGTATTGTAGCGTACATGTTGTTTTTTTGGAAGTGTTTACAGGACTATTTTATTTATCCCATAATTTGTAGATCTGGCAAAATGGTTAGAAGAATCTGGTATTACTAGTGTAGGAGATTCTCATCGCTATTTACCACTCCTCATTAATGTTATGCACAGTAGCGCAATCCTCAATGAGGTTTATATGTAATACCAGTCCTCAGTATAGTCTCATCAAAAAACGCGAATTTGATTTTCTTCAATGAAGAAATGAGTCACTTGATATCACATTGTTCTGCTGCATCACCGCACTCCCATTAAATGTGTTGCAGGCAGCTGAAATGTGGGTGTCCGTTTGATGCCCTCATGAATGGCGCATGATAACTCTGCTTATAATAAATAATAATATGCCATTTAGCAGACGCTTTTATCCAAAGCGACTTACAGTCATGCTGCTTTTTTTTGTTTCCTTCTCCCGCTCAACCTGAATGGTAAGAAACAGACAATACCTCAGAATATTTTTATGTATACAGTATTTTTCAATATGATGATTCATTTAGCGATCATGTTGCAGGTTAACAATTTCAAGAACTGTGAGATTCCTTTAATTCAAACGGATACCTGCAGTGCGTAATTAATCACCAGATTGGATGAGTTATTAGGCTCTGCTTTAAAAAAAATCTGCTTTCAAATGTCTTAAAAATGTACAGTGAAATTATAGCTAAACCTTGATATGATCGAAAGAAATTTAGTAAAATCCCAAACTCTTGGTAGCACTCTACATGATGCTCATTTTGAACGGGAGATGCGCGCGCCTTCATTGCGGTGATGTCGGTGAAGGTGACAGATTTATCGCCAAAAGTTCCAGTTACGCGCGCTGGTCTCAAGTCAGCCGTGTTCTGTATATTGGAAATCAAACGATGTCCTGATTATCGATCATTTCAAATATATATAAATTAACTATACGGCTAGTTGGTATTTTTTATTCTTGATGCTGTAGGGCTGTGTTCCACTGCCTGTGTTCCATTGAAGTTGTCTTTTTCATAGCTGAACAAAGCATCTACAGATTCGCCATCGAGACATTATTAGATTATTGGATTAGAAAGCCTATATATTTGGGGTGAGAATGAGATGTCATATCTATTTATTTTGTGTCAAATTTGCAGTAGATGCTCTTGCAGAATCAAACATTTACGTTTAGTTGAATCTTTTTCTAATCAGCTATAATAAATAACCCCCATAATAACAATAATAATCAAATAAGCAACCAATTAAATAATAATAATAATAATATATTGACATTAGGTTGAGGCCTAATAATAATAGTATGTCTCGTTTGAAATCTTTTGTATATTTAGTCTCACAAACTCCAAGAATCCAATAGAATAAATTATAACATGAATAAATAATAAATTAAATAATGGTGTTTTAATTATGCAAAATGAAAAACAATGATTCGAGTAAGTGCCATGTTTCTCAAGACTGTCCACTTTTGAATAAGTTTACAAAAAAAATTGCCAATTAAATAATTTCCAGACAGACATATATATATTAATAGATATATAACATTGATTACTTATCTTGTGATCAAAGGTAATGAAAATGTATTTAATTCATATTTGTTTATGTTTGGGTGTGATTTAATGTCAACTTTGTACAATATAACTATATATAGCCTAACTATATATATCTATATCATTGATTACTTATATATTATGGAATTCTAAAATAATAGGCCTAAACAAAAATAAAAACAAATCAACACCTAAATATTTTTTTCAATTAAACCGTCAACCTGAACCAACATTATCCAATGTCAGACTTGCTTACATTTTTTAATAGGTTATTTCTTACTAACAGAAATTGCCAATTGAGAAAAAAAACTCCATCATAGCAGAAAGTTGGTGTACATGAGCAGTATAGTCTTTACCTTTACAACAAGTTTACCCTCCCCCTCCAAACAAGGGGCGCAACTAAACTTTCACTTCAGATGAGTTGCACTTGGAGAGACTGTACCCTGCCCCGCTCTAGTTGTGTCTCGCGTTCTTGCAGATCTGGCGCAAACCTGCAAACCCATCCACATCCTGTAGTCAGCAATTCCATCCCTAACGGAGGAAAACAAAGTGGAAGGAAGAATTTTACTAAGTGTTCTAAATAACGCGTTCTAACGAGCAACCTCCACTTGGCCGTCCGTCCGCAACACCCACGAGCTCCGTCATATAGATAGGCTAGCGTAACTTCTTATGCTTTATATAGTGTGTGTGCTGGGAGGCCGTTGCGTCGATCGTGGTGTAGAAGGAAAACACGCTGTAGGTGCAAAACAAGAAGTGTATTAACCCCGAAGATCCATGGCACGGAGGATACCATTGACGCTCAATTTTTTTGCATGAAAGTGAAATCAGAATACCAAGTGCTTAGGCTATATCAGAATACCAAGTGCTTTCATGTATTGGAAAAATGAGGTTTTGGCCCCTCTACCAGAGGGAGATCAGGTTTTATCCGAAGGAATTCCCGCAAAACAGGTAATGTGAAGAAAACTAGGCTACACAATGATAATCTGTGTGTAAAATATATGCATAAAAAGTATTTGAAGATGCACGATTGCTTTCTGGTTAACCACATATTGTTCGTTGATATTGTATACAACTACACTGGGCTCTTACTGCTAATCTTCTGTCTGCTGTCATCATGTTGCTTTCTTAACTGCAACTGTTTTTTGTGTCTTAAAGTGGTGTCAAGAATCACTGGTTGTGTACAAAGATCAGCTGCGCAAGGAAGAGGCACGCGCGTGCGTCTATTATGAATAGTGTGATTTGCACTCCACCCTCTTCAACATGCCAATTCGCCAGAGAAGAATTCGATTTTAATTAGTGCCATTAAAAATCTAATTTGAAATTATTTAGGTGGCCCATTGCCTTTTCTGATTGACAGTTGAAATTGACACTTCGCGGTCCCTCTTATCGTGATCATTTCAAGCTATTTGTAATTGCAGGCCTTTTTTTTCTTCGTTTCCCTGTATTGGGAGAAAAATACGATTACTTTAAGAGGCATGGGATAAGTGCAGAGAAAAATCTATCCAAATTGAAATAGCTTCATTAAAACGGCGGCTTTTGTTGCAGGGCCCTAAATAGCCTACAACAGTTAAAATCGGGATGTATTGTTCGGACGCTTTATATAGCTGCAGGGCTGCAATGTCTCTCAATGATTTCATGGCTGGAGATGGAAGGGACTTTAGCCGCGAGTTGACGTCGACTTCTTGCTGTTGAACCTTGTCTTGTAGGTGATTTCTCCAGGAATGCAGCAGAGTGCACCGGGTGCCTCGCGCTGTGTGGAAGCCAAACACGGACACGTCATGGTAAGAAGTTATTCGTTATTTTCAATTTGTGCAATGCTGTTTATTATTATGGCATCTGAATCAGTGTTTTATTGCCATGTTATTGCTACTTGTCCATTGCCTGTAAAGTATTATATAAACCATAAAGCATGTGGCCTATGTCAGTTTTTGGTGACCTTGATAGCGAGCCTCAAGATGCTTAGGCTAAACATAGGCTATAATATTTTAAATATGTTGGTCCAGATGGGCTTAAAACGTATCCATGTTCTTCTTCTTGTCTTGTTTATCGTGCAGTCTCACTCCGACGGAGAATCCCACAGATCGAACATGGAGAGAGAGGACACGCGCTCCTCCCCGAGTCCCCCCTCTACTCCGTCTATCTGCTCGCCTACTTCCACCGCCTCCTCCGTGCCGTCCACCGGGAAGAACGTGTGCGCGAGCTGCGGTTTGGAGATCCTGGACAGATACCTTCTCAAGGTGGGAGTGCGCGCGTTATTGCCTATGCAAGAGTGAACCGCATGAGCATGTGGATTTTTGTGTGTGCAAATGTAAACAGATCTAAAAACCCTTTTAACTTTTTTGTTTGTTTTCACAACTTTCATAATATGTTTGATGTATTTAGCCCAAGCTATAGCCTACATCCATGTTGGCTACATTATCTTCCGTAGGACCATGTTTAAATATTAATATGAATATCTTAAAGCATACTCCAAAATATGAAACCCTAAAATAATTTTGGGTTTCTGAAGAACCACTGTTTGGACATACACTTCTATTCTAAACATAGGAAAGGACAGTAGCCTAGATCTATGGGCCAGTATCATGAATCGTTATGTTTTTTCTGTCTTTCAACTTCACATCAAGAACGCCCAGCCTCGCGTGCACTCGCGTGCACTCGCGTGCTTCCAAGTAAAAACAACTGCCTGGGTGTGTTTTGCAGAGCTGCAGGAAGTGTGTTACTTAACTACGAGGATCATTAGTCCTCTATCTGTCTCGAGGCATGTGGGAATTATCATATCAGGAATCGACAGGATTAAATGCATCAACCATGTTCATTTTGAAATAGGTTATTTTCTAGCCTATTTATATTTCAATTATATGAACATGTCTGCTTGCTTCTCTCAAAAAATTACTTAGAAAACCTATAGCATAATGATATTAAGATACATAGGATTTTTGTCGTAATAATAGCGTAGCTGATCATAAAGGTAAACAGACCCAATGGTCCACTCCACCAAAACTCACTGTAATTTTTTTGTCTGTTTAATAATCTATTCTAGACCTAGTACTGCAAGGACATACCCCTTTATTTTGAACATTGCCCATTTTCTTACACGGAGAACGAATTATAGAATCACTTTTGAATAACCTAGTGCTGATATTTAATTAGCCTGCTTAACTTGGTACAGGGACAAACATCGAAAAAAGCACAATTATAAGATATCGTATTATTTATTACATCTGAATTATCCTTCAACAGAATATAAGGTTTAGGAATTATTTTAACTTTAAAGGCAATAGTAAAATCAAACAATATTCAAACATTTCGCATGGTCTGCATGTAGGCTATGCACGATTTAGCTAGCCTATGTGTGCACAATCGAGCTGAAATCAAATGGCCCAATGGCCTATGACATGCGTAATCAAACAGCGAATTAAAGGTTACCGGACAGACAGAAACATCAGAAATGTCATACTATTTTTGTAATACCAACTAAGATGTGGATGTTTTTTTATGGGAACAAAATTCATTGCAAAGGGCAGAATAGCCTAAATGAATATATGCTCTTATACTGTTGTTTATTAGGTTATTATTGGCTACAATTGGATTCATTTATTTGAATGCATGTCCATAGCATAATATTTGAGAAATATTATATAACGGGTAGTTTGGATACTGGATAGATACCAATAGAATATTAATGTGTTATTATTATTATTATTATTATTATTGTTGTTGTTGTTGTTGTTGTTATTATTATTTCAGCAGTTTTTTTTACCACTGTTTTGTTTTGCAGGTGAATAACTTGATCTGGCACGTGAGGTGTCTGGAGTGTTCTGTCTGCCGGACGTCATTGCGTCAACACAACAGCTGTTACATCAAAAACAAAGAGATCTTCTGTAAAATGGATTATTTCAGGTAGGGTAAGTTTTTGACTTTGTTTTCAAAATATTATTGAGGTTTGCTGCTGCCTGCCAAAATAAAACCTGACTCTCATTTGCGTGTGCCATGCACTCACGTGAGATGCGGGGTGTCTCATTTAATAGGTCAATGTTTAAAAAGGTATTCAAAGCTTGAGAAAAATAGGGGTTGGAGTTAACTGTGGCCAAGTTTTATGAGTCCCATTGTTGAGGCTACACCGTTGGCCTAAATATTGAGGTGTTACAAAATGATTTTGATTCTGCTTATATAGGCTTTACATATGCAGGGTGCAGTGAGATGTGTTTTGAAGGAATTATAAATTGCTGGGATATAGAGGCCTACATGCATTCTCAAGATGAAAATTCGATCAATGCGGACTACTTCTTTACCTTACAGTTTTGAATGTCAAATGTATAAATAATGTAATTAATAAAACAACAACAAAACGATTGCAAAATGCCAAATATTATTTTGAAGTAATAGACCTATCAACAACACCACCAATGCCTCATCAATAAAAATTATACTAAGACACTATTATTAAACCACGACTTAATTTGTATTGGTGTACACGTTTTAAATCAAGTCATTGTAGGTCAATACATTAATGTTATAAATGGATGGTCCATGGATCTTCAGCTCAGCTAGTCTTTTGATTTAAAAAGGAAAGTGAGATCAACTGATTAATCTGATTGTAATATAGGATACTATCTGTTATTTGATTGTTATCTAATCTCTTGTTAGTGTCTTTGGACAATAAAGGCCAAGAAATAGATTAACATTATAGACCAAACACACGTCTGAGTTATGACCATATAGAAATCCAGACAAATCAATGATTTTGTGAGATTGTCTAATTGTAACAAAAGACAATAAAATATTCACAGTAAATTATAATGATTCTAATCGCTGCTACCTGGAAGACTACAATTTGTTTGGCTATTTTCTTATAGCGGTGGTTCCCAACCATGGGTACTAGGACCCCTGGGGGTACTTGGTCTATCCACAGGGGGTACTTGGTCTATCCACAGGGGGTACTTGGTCTATCCACAGGGGGTACTTGGTCTATCCACAGGGGGTACTTGAGAAGAATCATGAGACCATAGACCTTTATTTTTTTAAATATATTTGTTATATATATTTTTTACCTTTATTTAACTAGGCAAGTCAGTTAAGAACAAATTCTTACTGGTAAAATGCACATGAGGGGGGTACTCTGGGCAGAGCAAAATTCAGTTGGTGGTACATTAACCGAAAAAGATTGGAAACCACTGTCTTATAGTTAGACACCCTTTCTACAGTTCCTACACACTATAACACCATTCATTATGAATGAATGGCCGGCAGGGAGGTAGCTCAGTTGATAGAGCATGGCGTTTGCAACGCCAGGGTTGTGGGTTTGATTCCCACGGGGTGCCAGTATAAAAAAATAAAAAAATATATATATGTATTCACTAACTGTAAGTCGCTTTTGGATAAAAGCGTCTGTTAAATGGCATATTATTATTATTATTATTATTTAAGGCTATTTGTTTAGTTTCATATTTTACCACATTAATTGACACACATACAATATACATACATGTAAAAACATAATTGTTTTCATTGCTTTAAATGCTGTTATATTTTCTATGATATGCTATATTTTACCAGCTTCATTCATTAAACACATTTTACACAATATTTACAAAGGCCTGTAAATACATACATACATGCACTGCAGCGTGATCATAACACTCCTCGGCTAAAGCTAAGCAGTCAAGTCTCATGCAGCATGCGTGTCTCCAATGTACTGTATGTATGAAAATGTATGCACTCACTAACTGTAAGTCGCTCTGGATAAGACCGTCTGCTAAATGACTAAAATGTCAAATGTATGATTGCAGAGTACTCAACACAGAGCCTGAATGGAAGCTGTCAATTGGCCAGGCCTCCTCTCCTCAGCCTTCATTCCCAGGCAATGGGAAGTGACTGGCCCTTTAAAGTCGATGCTGTGTTTTAGGAGCCTCTGAAGGTTTATTTTCTGTGTTAGGCTAATAATCTGAAGTGATGCTTCTCAAGATATTTCATCTAAGCCCTTCACAGAGTGTGGCTGTAGCACAGTGTATCTATTGAGAATGGAACACCAACAAGACTTGTGTTGTGTCACAGCATGCAGGCATGTAGAGCAGTTATCAAATCAACATCAAGCCTTGGACTACAGAACTAACTGAAGTCAATGTCAACCGAGAATGTGTTACTGGACTTCATCAAGAATACATACAGGGAGTGTAAACATGAGCATACAGTGCATTCGGAAAGTATTCAGATCCCTTGACCTTTTCCACATTTTGTTACGTTACAGCCTTATTCTAAAATTGATTAAATAAAAAATGTGTCTCATCAATCTACACACATTACCCCATAATGGCAAAGCAAAAACAGGTTTTTAGAAATGTTTGCTAATGTATTAAAGATAAAAAACAGAAATACCTTATTTACATAAGTATTCAGACCCTTTGCTATGAAACTCGAAATTGAGCTCAGGTGCATCCTGTTTCCATTGATCATCCTTGAGATGTTTCTACAACTTATTTGGATTCCACCTGTGGTAAATTCAATTGATTGGACATGATTTGGAAAGGCACACCCCTGTCTATATAAGGTCCCAAAGTTGACAGTGCATGTCAGAGCAAAAACCAAGCCATGAGGTCTGAGACAGGACTGTGTCAAGGCACAGATCTGGGGAAGGGTGCCAAAACATTTCTGCAGCATTGAAGGTTCCCAAGAAAACAGTGGCCTCCATCATTCTTAAATGGAAGAAGTTTGAAAACGCCAAGACTCTTCCTAGAGCAGGCCACCCGGCCAAAGTGAGCAATCAGGGGAGAAGGGCCTTGGTCAGGGAGGTGACCAAGAACACGATGGTCACTCTGAGAGAGCTCCAGAGTTCCTCTGTAGAGATGAGAGAACCTTCCAGAAGGACAACCATCTCTGCAGCACTCCACCAATCAGGCCTTTATGGGAGAGTGGCCAGACAGAAGCCACTCCTCAGTAAAAGGCACATGACAGCTCACTTGGAGTTTGCCAAAAGGCACCTAAAGGACTCAGACCATGAGAAACACGATTCTCTGGTCTGATGAAACCAAGTTTGAACTCTTTGGCCTGAATGCCAAGTGTCACGTCTGGAGGAAACCTGGCACCATCCCTACGGTTAAGCATGGTGGTGGCAGCATCATGCTGTGTGGATGTTTTTCAGTGGCAGGGACTGGGAGACTAGTCAGGATCGAGGCAAAGATGAACGGAGCAAAGTACAGAGAGATCCTTGATGAAAACCTGCTCCAGAACGCTCAGGACCTCAGACTGGGGTGAAGGTTCACCTTCCAACAAGACAATGACCCTAAGCACACAGCCAAGACAATGCAGGAGTGGCTTCAGGACAAGTCTCTGAATGTCCTTGAGGGCCCAGCCAGAGCCCGGACTTGAACCTGATCGAACATCTCTGGAGAGACCTGAAAATAGCTGTGCAGTGACGCTCACCATACAACCTGACAGAGCTTGAGAGGATCTACAGAGAAGAATGGGAGAAACTCCCCAAATACAGGTGTGCCAAGGTTGTAGCGTCATACCCAAGAAGACTCGAGGCTGTAATCGCTGCCAAAGGTGCTTCAACAAAGTACTGAGTAAAGGGTCTGAATACTTATGTAAATGTCATATTTCAGTTTTTGTTTTTATACATTAGCAAAAATTTCTAAAAATCTGTTTTTGCTTTGTCATTATGGGGTATTGTGTGTGGATTGATGAGGGAAAAAACCAATTTAATCCATTTTAGAATAAGGCTGTAACGTAACAAAATGTGGAAAAAGTCAAGGGGTCTGAATACTTTCCGAATGCACTGTATATATTTTCAATATGATAAATGTGTAATATTTTTATTAAATACTATGATAAATATATAATATATATTTGAATGCATCTCTCATAATGCAGGATCAATGTGAAACACTACTTTACTATAGGTTCTTATTTGATAGAAATAATGTTAATTGGACGTTGTTTTTATCCACTCCAAACTTGGTGCAAAACCACACCCACGAGAAACCTAGCAACTTTCAAAGCCGCGCTGATTGGTTGGTCAGAGTTCTCTACAATGCATCTTCAGAGTATCACATGGAGTTTGTCCTTAATAACTAATCATGTTGATCACTTATGGCTAAAAATTGTTACATATTGTTCGGTTCACTCTGTACTGTTCAGAAAATGAACCGCAGATATAATTGCTTTACAGCTGAGCATGGCCCTATATATAAAACAAAATGATAATTGCAGGATAATATTGCCTGTAATCTAATAATTAATGACCTATATGTTGAAATATAACATTTACATATTTGTTCCGAATCATGACAAGTTTTCCAGATTCCATTTTTTTGGGGTACATTTATCTGGTAAAGTTGAATATTTTAAGAAAACAAAAACAAAAAAAAACATCTGTTGTAGGAAAAAGGAGTCCACCACTGAATACAATACTACCCACAGAACTTCCAGCATTTCTCCCGCATAATTAGTGGCCACTCGTGAGAGCCGGCTTCGTTTTATGGTGTTCAAAAAGATATTCAAAAGCTTGAACAAAAAAGCAGTTGAAGAGAACTGTAGCCAGGTTTTTAAAATTACATTATTGTAAGAGATACGACCTACTGCTGTTGGAAAGAGGAGTCCAACACTGAACACAATGGAACCCACAGAACTCTCCAGCATTCTCCTTCATTATTCCCCTTATTAACATAAATGGGTTGTTTCTAGTTGTATTTATTTTCTTCCGGAATAATTCCACATCATACAGATACATTTGTCCTGGAGACTGATGCAAGAATTGTGTGCCAAATGACACCCTATTCCCTATATAGTGCACTACTTTTGACCACAGCACTATGGGCCCTGGTCTAAAGTAGTGCACTATACAGAGAATAGGGTGTCATTTGAGACACAGACACAGAGGAACATACAGTGCCTTCGGAAAGTATTCAGATCCCTTGACTTTTTCCACATTTTGTTACGTTACAGCCTTATTCTAAAATTGATTTAATTGTTTTTTTCCCTCTTCAATCCACACACAATACCCCATAATGACAAAGCAAACACAGGTATTTTTTTTTGTGCTAATTTATTAAAAATAAAAAACTGAAATATAACATTTACATAAGTATTCAGACCCTTTACTCAGTACTTTGTTGAAGCACCTTTGGCAGCCTCAAGTCTTCTTGGGTATGACGCTACAAGCTTGGCCCACCTGTATTTTGGGAGTTTCTCCCATTCTTCTCTGCAGATCCTCTCAAGCTCTGTCAGGTTGTATGGGGAGCGTTGCTGCACAGCTATTTTCAGATGTTCGATCGGGTTCAAGTCCTGACATTCAGAGACTTGTCCCGAAGCTACCCCTCTGTTGTCTTGACTGTGTGCTTAGGGTCGTTGTCCTGTTGGAAGGTGAACCTTCACCCCAGTCTAAGGTCCTGAGAGCTCTGGAGCAGATTTTCATCAAGGATCTCTCTGTACTTTGCTCTGTTCATCTTTGCCTCGATCCTGACTAGTCAACCAGTCCCTGCCACTGAAAAACATCCCCACAGCACGATGCTAACACCACCATGCTTCACCGTAGTGTTGGTGCCAGGTTTCCTCCAGATGTGACGCTTGGTATTCAGGCCAAAGAGATCAATCTTGGTTTCATCAGACAAGATAATTTTTGGTACCCTTCCCTAGATATGTGCCTCGACACAATCCTGTCTCGGAGCTCTACGGACAATTCCTTCGACCTCATGGCTTGGTTTTTGCTCTGACATGCACTGTCAACTGTGGGACCTTAAATAGACAGGTGTGTGACTTTCCAAATCATGTCCAATCAATTTAATTTACCACAGGTGGACTCCAATCAAGTTGTAGAAACATCCCAAGGATGATCAATGGAAACAGGATGAACTTGAGCTCAATTTCGAGTTTCATAGCAAAGGGTCTGAATACTTATGTAAATAAGGTATTTCTGTTTTTCATTTTTAAGAAATTAGCAAAAATATCTACAAACCTGTTTCCCCTTTGTCATTATGGGGTATTGTGTGTAGATTGCATTTTAGAATAAGGCTGTAACGTAGCAAAATGTGGAAAAAGTCTGAATACTTTCCGAAGGCACTGTAACTAGAGACAGAATGTGATTGGCTGGCTGATGTATTATTGTGGACATGGTGAAAGGGCTTTAATGTTTCCAAGCCTGAGAGGGAGCCTGGCACTAATGTTGAGGCTAGGGATCAGTTTAGCCATAGTCAGGGGCACAGTGGCATGTCAGTGTGTCTGTGAACAGTTTAGCACCACAGGCAGAACCACAGTCAGGGGCACAGTCAGGGGCACAGTCATGGGCACAGTGGCATCTGCCTGCTTTGCGCCCATCCCTCAGAGGATGGCAACGGACCCTGCAGAAAGAGGTGTGTGTATTTGTGCCTGCGTCCACATGTGCCTTCTTGTATGTGTGTCAGTGAGAGGTGAAGGGAGTAGGCCTTCTTGTATGTGTGTCAGGGAGAGGTGAAGGGAGTAGGCCTTCTTGTATGTGTGTCAGGGAGAGGTGAAGGGAGTAGGCCTTCTTGTATGTGTGTCAGTGAGAGGTGAAGGGAGTAGGCTTTCTTGTATGTGTGTCAGTGAGAGGTGAAGGGAGTAGGCTTTCTTGTATGTGTGTCAGTGAGAGGTGAAGGGAGTAGGCCTTCTTGTATGTGTGTCAGGGAGAGGTGAAGGGAGTAGGCCTTCTTGTATGTGTGTCAGGGAGAGGTGAAGGGAGTAGGCCTTCTTGTATGTGTGTCAGGGAGAGGTGAAGGGAGTAGGCCTTCTTGTATGTGTGTCAGGGAGAGGTGAAGGGAGTAGGCCTTCTTGTATGTGTGTCAGGGAGAGGTGAAGGGAGTAGGCCTTCTTGTATGTGTGTCAGGGAGAGGTGAAGGGAGTAGGCCTTCTTGTATGTGTGTCAGGGAGAGGTGAAGGGAGTAGGCCTTCTTGTATGTGTGTCAGGGAGAGGTGAAGGGAGTAGGCCTTCTTGTATGTGTGTTCAGGGAGAGGTGAAGGGAGTAGGCCTTCTTGTATGTGTGTCAGGGAGAGGTGAAGGGAGTAGGCCTTCTTGTATGTGTGTCAGGGAGAGGTGAAGGGAGTAGGCCTTCTTGTATGTGTGTCAGGGAGAGGTGAAGGGAGTAGGCCTTCTTGTATGTGTGTCAGGGAGAGGTGAAGGGAGTAGGCCTTCTTGTATGTGTGTCAGGGAGAGGTGAAGGGAGTAGGCCTTCTTGTATGTGTGTCAGGGAGAGGTGAAGGGAGTAGGCCTTCTTGTATGTGTGTCAGGGAGAGGTGAAGGGAGTAGGCCTTCTTGGGGGTTTATATTATCGCTCTGAGGGTTCAGCAGCTCAGCTCAGAGCTGTGAGTTGGGTCTGCCTGGTGTTTTGCTAATGGTAACCTTATACAGAGCCACTGGTCTGAGGTTTATAATCACCAGCAATTAAAGCCCCCAGCCTAGTGCACATGCACGCATACATACTCCACAGACACTGACACTGACCCACACACCACACACATGTACGCGCACGCAAACACAAACACACACACACACACACACACAAACTCACTATGTGTCTCTGTGCCATCACGTTACAACAGGCTTTAAGTGGAAAATGTCTGTGGTTCTGATCCACATCGGGTACTGTGTGTGTGTGTGTGCCATAGGAACCTGCTTATGTAAAACTGACCTACTTCCACACAAAGACCTTTGTTTATTTAGTCTCGTCCAGCTGTCAATCATTAAGGTGTTGTTTTTTTACAACGTTGAATGGTTGTATGTATTGTGCTACACAATGATAATGTTCAACGTGACTTATGACCCACGACAGCCCCGTTTCCCATTTAGCCTCAAACCTCTTCTATTCCTCCGGTGGGAGGAAAATAAAGAAGATGAAATTCAGGATGTTGTGAAATGTGACATGGTTCAAAGCCGTACAATACCAGTGAGGTATGCCATCGTTGTGGTTGTAATCTTGGCACCCAGAACCAAATCAGCTTTCACAAGAGACTATTGTGTTTGGGACCAGAAGCATCCCCAAATGTGGGGTTGGTTTGTGTACGAGGATCGTAGCCATTGATTGGTCAGGTGTATCCACAGGGGGTTGATTGAATCCCCTGTCCACTGTTCAGTATTACCCTCAACCTTACTGGTTTGAAACTGGTTTGAACCAGCAACCAACCAAACTGCTATTGAAAAGATTGATGACTAGCGTGAGTTCTGAGAGGACCAGAGCAAACCAGACCTGAGGGCCTCCTTCTTACATTCTGGCTCTGGACAGAAAAACAAGCAGATATTTATCATTTGTGTCAGTCTCTCATCTGGCTCTGGACTGACAGTTGCTGTAATGGGGCGTAATAGCAGGAAATCAGAGTGGGTTTACTCTGCCTGAGGGGGGTGGTGGTAGGGGTGAGCAGGGGGCAGAGGGGGTACAGGACAGAGCAGACGCTGTAGTACCTAAACCCTCTCTGTCAACCAGGTCCGGAAACAGAAAAACAGCCAGCCTGCCTGCAAGCCGTGAGCAGTTTGTGAGCCGCAGGCCACACAGGAAGTTGCAAAGCACCGCTAATCAGGGGCACCCTGGGATGCTGACATGGTAACCTGAGTGACCGTCTGCGCCACCGCGTTGCAGGGGGGGCTGCGGCGAGCATGGGGGTTAAAGGCGAGAGTGTGTGTTTGTGTGTGTGTGTGAGGGGCAAGCTGCCGTATGTATCCAACCCTCCTCATCAGCCCGCCCCGCTGCCCGCCCTCTTCCTGCCAGGCCCTGATGAGGTCTCCCTAGAAACCTAGAGGAGCAGGCCATGAGTGAAACCAGACCTGGTTAGAGGAACGAGAGACTAGAGATGTCAGATTGTCTGACAGGAGTTAGGGAGGTAAGCGAACACAGTGAGACTTTCAATGTACCGATTCCATGGCAACAATGGTATATGAAGTGAACCACTAAAACAACACTTTTTCAATTTCAATTTGTATACAAAATTCTTGCCACCAACAGAATGTTATATATATGGGACAAACAACAATTGCAGCTCTGCAGATTTTTCTGCGAAGAGACAGAATCATTAGATCATTTATTCTGCTATTGCCCTATCAAAGTTCATTACACAGGTGCACCTTGTGCTGAGGACAATAAAATGTGCAGTTTTGTCACACAACACAATTCCACAGATGTCTCAAGTTTTGAGGGAGCGTGCAATTGGCATGCTGACTGCAGGAATGTCCACCAGAGCTGTTGCCATATAATTGAATGTTCATTTCTCCACCTCCAACATTTTAGAGAATTTGGCAGTACGTCCAACCGACCGCACAACCACGTGTAACCACGCCAGCCCAGGACGTCCACATCCTGCTTCTTCACCTGCGGGATTGTCTGTAACCAGCCACCTGGACAGCTGATGAAACTGTGGGTTTGCACAACCGTCAGAAACCGTCTCAGGGAAGCTCATCTGCGTGCTCGTCGTCCTCACCAAGGTCTTGACCTGACTGCACTTCGGCGTTGTAATCGACTTTTACATTTTAGTCATTTAGCAGACGCTCTTATCCAGAGCGACTTACAGTTAGTGAGTGCATACATTTTCTTTTTTTTTCATACTGGCCCCCCGTGAGAATCGAACCCACAACCCTGGCGTTGCAAACACCATGCTCTACCAACTGAGCTACACGGTACTTCAGTGGGCAAATGCTCACCTTCGATGGCCACTGGCACACTGGAGAAGTGTGCTCTTCACGGATGAATCCCGGTTTCAACTGTACCGGGCAGATGGCAGACAGCGTGTACAGTGGCTTGCGAAAGTATTCACCCCCCTTGGCATTTTTCCTATTTTGTTGCCTTACAACCAGGAATTAAATCAGATTTGGGGGGGTTTATATCATTTGATTTACACAACATGCCTACCACTTTGAAGATGCAAAATATTTTTTCTTGTGAAACAAACAAGAAATAAGACAAAAAAACAGAAAACCTGAGCGTGCATAACTATTCACCCCCCCTGGCCATTCTTCCGTAAAGCCCATCTCTGTGGCTTGTATGGCTTAAAGTGGTCCTATGGACAGATACTCCAATCTCCGCTGTGGAGCTTTGCAGCTCCTTCACGGTTATATTTGGTATCTTTGTTGCCTCTCTGATTAATGCCCTCCTTGCCTGGTCCGTGAGTTTTGGTGGGCGGCCCTCTCTTGGCAGGTTTGTTGTGGTGCCATATTCTTTCAATTTTTTAATAATGGATTTAATGGTGCTCCGTGGGATGTTCAAAGTTTAGGATATTTTTGTATAACCCAACCCTGATCTGTACTTCTCCACAACTTTGTCCTTGACCTGTTTGGAGAGCTCCTTGGTCTTCATGGTGCCCCTTGCTTAGTGGTGTTGCAGACTCTGGGGCCTTTCAGAACAGGTGTATATATACATAATGAGATCATGTGACAGATCATGTGACACTTAGATTGCACACAGATGGATTTAACTAATTATGTGACTTCTGACGGTAATTGGTTGCACCAGATCTTATTTAGGGGCTTCATAGCAAAGGGGATGAATACATACAGTGGGGAAAAAAAGTATTTAGTCAGCCACCAATTGTGCAAGTTCTCCCACTTAAAAAGATGAGAGAGGCCTGTAATTTTCATCATAGGTACACGTCAACTATGACAGACGAAATGAGATTTTTTTTCTCCAGAAAATCACATTGTAGGATTTTTTATGAATTTATTTGCAAATTATGGTGGAAAATAAGTATTTGGTCAATAACAAAAGTTTCTCAAAACTTTGTTATATACCCTTTGTTGACAATGACACAGGTCAAACGTTTTCTGTAAGTCTTCACAAGGTTTTCACACACTGTTGCTGGTATTTTGGCCCATTCCTCCATGCAGATCTCCTCTAGAGCAGTGATGTTTTGGGGCTGTCGCTGGGCAACACAGACTTTCAACTCCCTCCAAAGATTTTCTATGGGGTTGAGATCTGGAGACTGGCTAGGCCACTCCAGGACCTTGAAATGCTTCTTACGAAGCCACTCCTTCGTTGCCCGGGCGTTGTGTTTGGGATCATTGTCATGCTGAAAGACCCAGCCACGTTTCATCTTCAATACCCTTGCTGATGGAAGGAGGTTTTCACTCAAAATCTCATGATACATGGCCCCATTCATTATTTCCTTTACACGGATCAGTCGTCCTGGTCCCTTTGCAGAAAAACAGCCCCAAAGCATGATGTTTCCATCCCCATGCTTCACAGTAGGTATGGTGTTCTTTGGATGCAACTCAACATTCTTTGTCCTCCAAACACGACGAGTTGAGTTTTTACCAAAAAGTTATATTTTGGTTTCATCTGACCATATGACATTCTCCCAATCTTCTTCTGGATCATCCAAATGCACTCTAGCAAACTTCAGACGGGCCTGGACATGTACTGGCTTAAGCAGGGGGACACGTCTTGCACTGCAGGATTTGAGTCCCTGGCGACGTAGTGTGTTACTGATGGTAGGCTTTGTTACTTTGGTCCCAGCTCTCTGCAGGTCATTCACTAGGTCCCCCCGTGTGGTTCTGGGATTTTTGCTCACCGTTCTTGTGATCATTTTGACCCCACGGGGTGAGATCTTGCGTGGAGCCCCAGATCGAGGGAGATTATCAGTGGTCTTGTATGTCTTCCATTTCCTAATAATTGCTCCCACAGTTGATTTCTTCAAACCAAGCTGCTTACCTATTGCAGATTCAGTCTTCCCAGCCTGGTGCAGGTCTACAATTTTGTTTCTGGTGTCCTTTGACAGCTCTTTGGTCTTGGCCATAGTGGAGTTTGGAGTGTGACTGTTTGAGGTTGTGGACAGGTGTTTTTTATACTGATAACAAGTTCAAACAGGTGCCATTAATACAGGTAACGAGTGGAGGACAGAGGAGCCTCTTAAAGAAGAAGTTACAGGTCTGTGAGAGCCAGAAATCTTGCTTGTTTGTAGGTGACCAAATACTTATTTTCCACCATAATTTGCAAATAAATTCATTAAAAATCCTACAATGTGATTTTCTGGATTTTTTTTCCTCAATTTGTCTGTCATAGTTGACGTGTACCTATGATGAAAATTACAGGCCTCTCTCATCTTTTTAAGTGGGACAACTTGCACAATTGGTGGCTGACTAAATACTTTTTTTCCCCACTGTATGCATGCACCACTTTTCCGTTATTTATTTTGTAGAATTTTTGGAAACGAGTTATTTTTTTCATTTCACTTCACCAATTTGGACTATTTTGTGTATGTCCATTACATGAAATCCAAATAAAAATCCAGTGAGCGGTTTGCTGATGTCAACGTTGTGAACAGAGAACCCCATGGTGGCGGTGGGATTATGGTAAGGGAAGACATAAGCTACGGACAATGAACACAATTGCATTTTATCGATGGCCTAAAATGCTCAGTACTCTGTAGCTCATGCATCGCTAGTTTCCAGATATCGCTGCTAAAGGATGAGGAACAGCAGCAGTCATGGACTCAACTAAAGCGGATACAACTCATTATGCACATATACACACAACATGCTTTCAAAAGCATCTGTGAAACCATTCCAAAGCTGAGATGAGGGCTGAAGGAGGGCTGAGAGGAGAGCTGAGAGGAGGGCTGAGAGGAGAGCTGAGAGGAGGGCTGAGAGGAGAGCTGAGAGGAGGGCTGAGAGGAGGGCTGAGGAAGAGCTGAGAGGAGGGCTGAGAGGAGGGCTGAGAGGAGGGCTGAGAGGAGAGCTGAGAGGAGGGCTGAGAGGAGAGCTGAGAGGAGGGCTGATAGGAGGGCTGAGAGGAGGGCTGAGGAAGAGCTGAGAGGAGAGCTGAGAGGAGGGCTGATTGGAGGGCTGAGAGGAGGGCTGAGGAAGAGCTGAGAGTAGGGCTGAGAGGTAGGCTGAGATGAGGGCTGAGAGGAGGGCTGAGAGGAGAGCTGAGAGGAGGGCTGATAGGAGGGCTGAGAGGAGGGCTGAGGAAGATCTGAGAGGAGAGCTGAGAGGAGGGCTGATTGGAGGGCTGAGAGGAGGGCTGAGGAAGAGCTGAGAGTAGGGCTGAGAGGTAGGCTGAGAGGAGGGCTGAGAGGAGAGCTGAGAGTTGGGCTGAGAGGAGGGCTGAGGGGAGGGCTGAGGGGAGGGCTGAGAGGAGAGCTGAAGGAGGGCTGGGGGAAGACTTTCTGAAGAGGATTTTCCTCCTGAAGGTAATACGAGCTGGAGGATTGACATAAACCCAGAATAAACACCAGGTTTTTGGTACATAGGCATCATTAAATACAAAGCTAGTGTAGAAGAAGAAAGACGATGATATGCACACACACACACACACACACACACACACACACACACACACACACACATTGTGTGTGCATTTCTCTCTTAACTGTCCTCTACTCAACATGCTGTATTATCAGCAAAGAGGGCCATAGATAGTCAGTTTAAAGTACACAATACATTTTGGAATGGTTTCACAGATGCTTTTGAAAGCATGTTGTGTGTATATGTGCATAATGAGTTGTATCCGCTTTAGTTGAGTCCATGACTGCTGCTGTTCCTCATCCTTTAGCAGCGATATCTGTAAACTAGCGATGCATGAGCTACAGAGTACTGAGCATTTTAGGTGATCAGGCCGGGGAAGGGAGGGAAGTGTATGTGTGTGTATGTGTGTGTGTGTGTGTGTGTGTGTGTGTGTGTGTGTGTGTGTGTGTGTGTGCGTGCCCGTGAGTACTGTAGTACTATAGCTTATTTATTTAGGTCTGTCAGAGTTGAACACCATTCTTTCTCAGGGAAGAGGCTGAGACATCTTGCCAGCCAGAAAGCCAGCCAGGCAGGTCTGTAGAGTCAGTCTCAGACCCCTCTCTTCACCTCGTCATTTCTTAGTGGACGAAGCCCATAATATTTCTCTCTTTGCACTGGAGCCAGTGGAGCTTGGAAGCCAAGCTCATGACAACTAATTCAGCTCCATGGGATCGTCCTGTAACTGGGATAGGTTGCAGCCCAAATGGTACCCTATTCCCTATATAGTACACTACTTTAGACCAGGGCCCATAGGGCCACTATGTATAGGGAATAGGGTGTCATTTGGGATGCAACCGTACACTCCTAGAAAAAAAAGGTGCCATCTAGAACCTTGAAGGGTTCTTCGGCTATCCCTATAGGAGAACCCTTTGAAGAACACTTTTTGGTTGCAGGTAGAACCCTTTTGGTTCTAGGTATAACCCTTTTGGTTTCCTTTCTACAGAGGGTTCTACATGGATCCAAAAAGGGTTATTCTATGGGGACAGCCGAAGAACACTTTTGGAACCCTTTTTTCTTAGAGTGTAGAGAGGGGGAGATGCTGCCTGCTGCGAAATCAGTCAGCTGCTGCCTGCCTGGTTTGCTATGATTGGTGATTGGTCATTACTACAGCCCTTCTCTGTCCGTCCACATCGGCCAGTTCAAATAAACTAACACTGTAACGATCCCGGCAGTCTGAGTCGGGTCCTGTCTGGTGACTAGTGTTTCTGTTCGTGATCTCCAGTTTCCCGAGGGTTCGAACGCTCCGGGGAGCGCTCTTGATTTCCGCACCTGCATCCCATCAGCAATCTGCACACCTGGTCCTGATCATCACCCTTCTTAGGCTCTGGCCTAACATCCAGTTCCTGCCGGATCGTTAGCCATGAACAGTATGTTTGTCAGCGTATCAGCCTCTAAGCTACTAGTGTTAGTTTTGTTGTTTTGCACCTTGTTGGCTTGCCGTGTACTTACCTCCGTTTGTTTCTATCTGCAGTCTCTCACCCGGAACCTTCTCCCAACCTCTGCCTGATGGTCGGCGGCTGCCGAGCCATTACCGGACCAACCACTGCACCCTCAACAACCCATCCACGCCACCCGCTCTGTTCCCTGGATTATTCAGCCTCACTCGGGAATCTGTTAAATAAACACTCACCTTTGTCTCAACGTACCTTGTCCTGGTCTGCTTCTGGGTTCTGGCTTAGTAAACCGTGACAGAACGATCCGGCCAGTAATGAACCCAGCGGACCTGGACTCTGTTCGCCATGCCATTACCCAGCAGGAGAAGATGTTGGGCCATCATAGCACGGTACTACAGGAGATCGCGTTGTCAGTTCGGAACCTTTCTACCGGTCTGACGGAGGTCCAGAACCAACGCAAGTGTCCGGTGGAGGATCCACTACCGGTTTCACCCATCTCGCCTGCCGCTTCTGAAGTTGTGTCCCTCCGTGAGCCCAAGGTTCCGACGCCGGATAAATATGAGGGGAGCTGGGAAGATGCCGTTCCTTCCTTATGCAGTGTGGATTAGTGTTCGATCTACAGCCCTACTCTTATGCCACAGACAAGGCTAGGATAGCCTTTGTGATTGAGTTGCTGCGTGGTCGAGCGCTGGAGTGGGCTTCAGCCGTTTGGGAACGACAGGATCCCTGCATGGCTTCATACCAGGGGTTCACGGCCGAGATGAGGAAGCTCTTCGACCATTCCGTCCGAGGGAGGGACGCAGCTAGGCGCCTGTTTTCACTTCACCAAGGAACTCGCAGCGTGGCCGACTTCGTGATCGAGTTCAAGACGTTGGCTGTGGAGAGTGGGTGGAACGAGGAGTCTCTGCAAGCGGCCTTTACCAGGGTCTGTCGGAGCAGCTCAAGGATGAGTTGATCTCCTATCCGGAGCCTAGTGACCTGGACAGCTTGGTAGCCTTGTCTATTCGGGTGGATAATCGAGTCCGAGAGCGAAGGAGGGAGAAGCAATGGGGTCCGTCCAATCGATCAGCTTCTCAGTTCCCAGTCGGGTCGGGTGGTGGACCAGAACACGTCGATCATTCGCCACCACAAAGGATTAGTGGAGAGGACCTCTCTCCCGATTCTGAACCCATGCAAGTGGGGCGGCACGGGTTAACCAAGGAGGAGCGTCAACATAGACGTAAGACCAACTGCTGCCTCTACTGTGGTAGCTCGGGACATTACATCTCCACTTGTTCCCGGCGGTCGTCAAACTGCCCGGCTCGCTAAAGTTGGGAGGACTTTTAGCGAGCCAGTTTCAACCTCTCAGTACCTCTGTCAGACCCCGTTTCCGGCTACCCTTGTGAACAGGAATCAAAGCTTAGCGATTAACGCTTTTATCGATTCAGGTGCCGATGGAAGCTTTCTTGATGCCGAGTTGGTGGAACAGCTGGGGCTTTCCAAGGAGCAATTGCCGGAAGCCATTGAAGCGACCACTCTGAACGGCAGTAGTCTGGCACGTATCACGATGAGGACTGAACCGGTTAAGATGCGGTTGTCGGGGAATCATTCTGAGATGATTTCATTCTTCATTCTGCCGTCTTCCCATGTTCCTCTGGTCCTTGGATACCCCTGGCTGAAGGAACACAATCCCACGTTCGATTGGGTGACGGGCAAGGTAACGAGTTGGAGCCTTGATTGTCATGCTAACTGTCTCAAGACTGCCTGCCCCCATTCGGTTCCCAGTCAGGTGATTGAGGCTAAACCCCCCAGATTTGTCCCTGGTTCCCGAGACATATCACGATTTGGGGGAGGTTTTCAGTAAGCAGAAGGCTCTGTCACTCCCTCCCCACCGACCATATGATTGTGCCATCAACCTGTGCCCGGGAGCTGTCTACCCCAAGGGAAGGTTATACAGTATCTCCCGACCTGAACGTGAGGCGTTGGAGACCTACATCAAGGAGTCCCTAGCGGCTGGTCTCGTTCGTCCCTCGTCATCACCCCTGGGGGCAGGATTCTTCTTTGTGGGTAAGAAGGATGGCTCTCTTCGACCATGTATTGATTATCGGGGGTTGAATGACATCACGGTCAAGAACAAGTATCCCCTGCCATTGATGAGTTCTGCCTTCGACTCCTTACAGGGTGCTACGGTATTCACCAAGCTAGACCTCGCAATGCGTATCACATGGTCCGGATCAGAGAGGGGACGAGTGGTTGACGGGTTTCCAATACACCGATGGGTCACTTCGAGTATCAGGTGATGCCGTTTGGACTGACCAATGCTCCAGCGGTATTCCAGAGTATGGTGAACGACGTCCTGAGAGATATGATCGGTCTCTTTGTGTTTGTTTACCTGGATGACATTCTGATCTTCTCGAAGGAACCTTCCGACCACGTCCAGCATGTCCGGCAGGTTCTGCAGCGATTGTTGGAGAATCGCCTGTTCGTGAAGGCCGAGAAGTGCGAGTTTCACGCCCACACGACATCCTTTCTCGGGTACATCATCTCCAGGGGAGAGATTAGGATGGACCAGGAGAAGGTTAGAGCGGTTCTGGAATGGGCCCAGCCCGATGCGAGATTGCAGCTCCAGAGATTTTTGGGGTTTGCGAATTTCTACCGCAGATTCATCCGGGATTACAGCCGTGTGGCCGCTCCGTTAACTGCCTTGACTTCCAGTATCAGGACCTTCAAGTGGAATCCGGAGGCGGATCGAGCGTTTCTGGATTTGAAGAGGCGATTCACCAACGCACCGATTCTCTCTCAACCGGACACGGCCCGTCAGTTCGTCGTTGAAGTGGACGCGTCTGATGTGGGAGTTGGCGCCATCCTGTCGCAGCGATGCTCCACGGACAGTAAACTCCATCCCTGCGCCTACTACTCTCGTCGCCTTTCGCCTGCGGAGAGGAATTACGATGTGGGTAACCGGGAGCTTCTCGCGGTGAAACTTGCCTTGGAGGAGTGGCGCCACTGGTTGGAGGGGGCGGAGCAACCGTTTACTGTCTGGACTGACCACAAGAATCTTGCTTACGTGCAATCGGCTAAACGTCTCAACTCCCCGTCAGGCCAGGTGGGCGTTGTTTTTCGGACGATTCAAGTTTTCCCTGACGTTCCGACCTGGATCTAAGAACGGCAAAGGCGGGACGCCTTGTCCCGGATGTTCTCCAAGACGGAGGAGAGTGGGTCCAAGACCGAGACAATTCTCCCCCGGAACTGCGTCGTGGGAGCAGTTATGTGGAAGATTGAGGAGGAGGTGCTGGCGGCCCTTCGGACTCAGCCCGGTCCCGGTAACGGTCCACCCGGTCGGTTGTTTGTGCCTGAGTCGGTTCGTCCTGCTGTCCTCAAATGGTCCCACGCCAGCAAGATGGCTTGTCACCCTGGCGTGGCTCGGACAATGGCGTTTCTTCGCAGACGTTTTTGGTGGCCTGCCATGGCCGAGGATACTCGGGGTTTTGTTGCTGCCTGTCCAGTGTGTGCGCAGAATAAGAGTACCAATCGGCCCAGCTCTGGACTACTTCACCCCCTTCCTATTCCCGGCGACCATGGTCGCATCTGGCCCTGGACTTCGTCACTGGGTTGCCCGCTTCTGAGGGGAACACGGTCGTTCTGACTATCGTGGACAGATTCAGCAAGTTCGCCCACTTTGTGCCAATTGCCAAGCTTCCCTCTGCCTCGGAGACGTCCGAGATCCTGGTTAGGGGAGGTTTTCAGGGTCCACGGGTTGCCCAGTGATATCGTTTCCGACCGTGGCCCTCAGTTTACCTCTGCTGTCTGGAGGTCCTTCTGTTTGGCCATTGGAGCTACAGTCAGTCTCACATCTGGTTTTCACCCCCAATCCAATGGTCAGGCGGAGAGAGCCAACCAGAAGATGGAATCCACGCTACGCTGTCTGGTCTCTTCCAACCCCACCTCCTGGGTCTCTCAGTTGCCTTGGGTTGAGTATGCCCACAATACTCTCCCTACATCTGCCACTGGGATGTCTCCCTTCCAGTGCCTGTATGGCTACCAACCTCCCCTGTTCCCTTCTCAGGAGAAGGAGCTCTCAGTGCCTTCTGTTCAGGCCCATATTCGTCGTTGCCACCGGACCTGGCATCGGGCCAGAAAGGCACTCCTTAGAGTTTCGGACCGGTATCAGCTCCAGGCGAATCGTCGCCGGATCCCCGCTCCCACCTATACCATCGGAGATAGGGTTTGGTTGGCCACACGGGATCTTCCGTTACGGACTGAGTCTAGGAAGTTGTTACCGAAGTTCATTGGTCCGTTTGTGGTGGAGAAGGTGATCAATCCAGTGGCAGTTCGACTCAAACTACCGAGGACGCTCAGAGTCCATCCCACCTTTCATGTCTCCTGCCTCAAGCCTGTCTTCCTCAGTCCTCTGTTGCCTCCTCCGCCTCCTCCTCCTCCTCCTCGGATGATCGGAGGTGGTCCTGCCTACACGGTGCGTCGCATCATGGATTCCAGACGGCGGGGCCGGGGTTTCCAGTATCTCGTGGACTGGGAGGGGTATGGCCCTGAAGAGAGGAGTTGGATTCCGCGGCGACAGGTCCTAGATGCTGACCTCATCAGTGACTTCTACCGCCTCCATCCTGGCGCTCCGGGGAGTCCGCCCGGTGGCGTTCGTCGGAGGGGGGGTACTGTAACGATCCCGGCAGTCTGAGTCGGGTCCTGTCTGGTGACTAGTGTTTCTGTTCGTGATCTCCAGTTTCCCGAGGGTTCGGGAACGCTCCGGGAGCGCTCTTGATTTCCGCACCTGCATCCCATCAGCAATCTGCACACCTGGTCCTGATCATCACCCTTCTTAGGCTCTGGCCTAACATCCAGTTCCTGCCGGATCGTTAGCCATGAACAGTATGTTTGTCAGCGTATCAGCCTCTAAGCTACTAGTGTTAGTTTTGTTGTTTTGCACCTTGTTGGCTTGCCGTGGTACTTACCTCCGTTTGTTTCTATCTGCAGTCTCTCACCCGGAACCTTCTCCCAACCTCTGCCTGATGGTCGGCGGCTGCCGAGCCATTACCGGACCAATCACTGCACCCTCAACAACCCATCCACGCCACCCGCTCTGTTCCCTGGATTATTCAGCCTCACTCGGGAATCTGTTAAATAAACACTCACCTTTGTCTCAACGTACCTTGTCCTGGTCTGCTTCTGGGTTCTGGCTTAGTAAACCGTGACAAACACCTGATCTCTCAATACCCTCTTTTATGGTGTGGATAGGACACATCTTAACCAGGCAGTCATAAACTATCAAATAAATGTAGTACTTTGATTGTACTTTAGTTTGTCTTATGTGCACCTTTTTACATTATAGTTGCTAATGTGATACCAATGTCAATGAAAATTCGCAAATCAACTTGATTGGAGGTACACAACACACTCCCAGCTCTCGTCATGATCCATCCGGCCGTTACCAAGAACCACTATACCGGATTTTTGACAGAGTCGTTAACATAAGGGTCGTCAGACAATTTTAGGCCCAAACCTAGCTCAAATTCTAGATATCGGATTAAAACGAGGCACAGTGTCCATAAACTGACCATTAGACTTAGATCCATTTGGACTGAATAAGTTTGTCACGGATTCTGCCGAGGCTGCTCCTCCTCCTTGCTCGGGCAGGCTTCGGCGTTCGTCGTCCTCGGAGTACTAGCTACTGCCGATCGATGTTTCGGTGTTTGTCTTGTTTTGTCTTGAATAGTACACCTGTTGTCTATTATGTTTGATTGTTTAGCCTATAATTTCCCTTGTTTCACGTTTGGTATTTGTGTGTTATTGTTGTATGTCTAGTCGATGTTCGGCCTTGCTATTTTCTCCATATTACGCATATGGTGTTTTTCCCTCCAGTTGTGGAGGCGTTTGTTTTGTGCTTTACATTCAGTAAAGTAGTCTACCTGATTCTCTGTGTCCTGCGTCTGACTTCACTCGCCGCGTACACATCACCTTCTGACAAAGTTTGTAGGTGCAACAGTTTTGATTAAATTCACAATTTACCGCTCTCACGTGCACATTTCTGCCGAATAAAAACCAACGATGTGCTAACTTTTTGTAGCATTTCTGACAATGCTAACATATTTTCAGTGGAATCTCAGAGTTCTAAAACCGGGTGCAACTCGGTTGCTGTGCAACAGTAGCAGCTAGCTAGTAGAAGGCTAGCAGCTGTAGCTAGCTAGCTAGCTTACACCAGTTGGATGGGAAGCACAAGGAAGGTAGCTAGCTAGGTATATTTTGCTGTGGAAGGTTTTTCATATGGCTGAAGTCATCTGTGTAAACTGCTGACCTGGACACTTGCATGTAATCAGAGCACAAATAAATAAGCCAACGAATGTCCTTGGCTGCTATTATAGCCAGTTAAATACACCGAACTTTGGGAAAACTACCACACTGCTAATTTATAATACATGCACACACCAGAGCTGTTTGGGAAGGTTTCAATCCAACATAGACCAACATAGCTACTGTAGTAGGTCAAAGCTATGTACTGGAAAACTTTGGTAGAGCATGGGTGAAGTATTCATTGTGGTGCTTGTGAATTTCCTTTATTTTTGGGCTTCAGACCAATGTCTCCTCACCACGACCCGGGAGAGTATGTCAGGGAAATTGCAGGTGTTGGTTTGGAGCTCGGCTTGCAGACATTCTGAGGCTATCTTCCATCCAGCCTGGTTCTGCTTCATCTCTGTAATGTGAGTGAGCTGAGTGGTCCAGTGTGGAACAAGCGTATAAAGTGAAAACATTGTTGAAACAAGGTTGATATATGGAATACTTTATTTATTTATTTCCAAATCATTGGAGAGTGGGGATACCAGATATATTAAAGGTCCAGTCAGAATTTTGCTTTTCACATTGTGCATCCATTTAAATGCATGGATAAAGTTGACATATTTAATAACAAGATACTGTCTGCACCTTGACTGTTTTTTTCTGGAAGTTTTTTGTCCTTCATAGCAGAGTACTGATGCCTCAGCCCTTCTCTCTCTCTCTCTCTCTCTCTCTCTCTCTCTCTCTCTCTCTCGCTCTCTCGCTCTCTCGCTCTCTCTCTCTCGCTCTCTCACAGTAGGTTCGGTACAAGGTGTGACCGGTGCAGACGCCAGATATACGCCAGCGACTGGGTGCGTCGGGCCAAGGGCAACGCCTACCACTTGGCGTGCTTCGCCTGCTTCTCCTGCAAGAGGCAGCTGTCCACGGGGGAGGAGTTTGGCCTGGTGGAGGAGAAGGTGCTCTGCAGGATCCATTACGACACCATGGTGGAGAACCTCAAACGGGCTGCCGAGAGCGGTGATTGAGCGCTCTACTACCTAGTCGTATATGTGTATATATATATATATATACACTGAGTGTACAAAACATTAGGAACACCTTCCTAATATTGAGTTGCACCCCCTTTCACCCTCAGAACAGCCTCAATTCAGCAGGGCATGGACTCTACATGGTGTCGAAAGCGTTCCACAGGGATGCTGGCCCAAGTTGACTCCAATGCTTCCCACAGTTGTGTCAAGTTGACAGGATGTCCTTTGGGTGGTGGACCATTCTTGATACACAGGGAACTGTTGAGCGTGAAAAACCCAGCAGCGTTGCAGTTCTTGAATCAAACCGTTGCACCTGGCACGTACTACCATACCCCATTCAAAGGCACTTCAATATTTTGTCTTGCCCATTCACGCTCTGAATGGCACACATACACAATCCATGTTTCAATTGTCTCAAGGTTTAAAAATCCTTCTTTAACCTGTCTCCTCCCTTTCATCTACAATGATTGGAGTGGATTTAACAAGTGACATCAATATGGAATCATAGCTTTCACCTGGATTCACCTGGTCATTCTATGTCATGGAAACAGCAGGTGTTCTTAATGTTTTGTATACTCAGTGTATTCGGAAAGTATTCAGAACCCTTCCCTTTTTCCACATTTTGTTACGTTACAGCCTTAATCTAAAATTGATTAAATTGTTTTTTCCTCTCATCAATCTACACACAATACCCCATAATGACAAAGCAAAAATGTGTTTTTTGAAATGTTAGCAAATGTATTAAAAATTAAAAACAGAAATACCTTATTTACATAAGTATTCAGACCCTTTGCTATGAGACTCGAAATTGAAATTGAGCTCAGGTGCATCCTGTTTCCATTGATCATCCTTGAGATGTTTCTACAACTTGATTGGAGTCCACGTCCACCTGTGGCAAATTCAATTGATTGGACATGATTTGGAAAGGCACACACCTGTCTATATAAGGCCCTACAGTTGACAGTGCATGTCAGAGCAAAAACCAAGCCATGAGGTCGAAGGAATTATCCATAGAGCTCCGAGACAGGATTGTGTCGATCTGGGGAATGGTACCATTCTTAAATGGAAGAAGTTTGGAACCACCAAGACTCTTTCTAGAGCTGGCCGCCCGGCCAAACTGAGCAATCGGGGGAAAAGGGCCTTGGTCAGGGAGGCGATCAAGAACCCGATGGTCACTCTGACAGAGCTCCAGAGTTCCTCTGTGGAGATGGGAGAACCTTCCAGACGGACAACCATCTCTGAAGCACTCCACCAATCAGGCCTTTATGGTAGAGTGGCCAGACGGAACTCACTTCTCAGTAAATGGCACATGACGGCCCGCTTGGAGTTTGCCAAAAGGCACCTAAAGGAGTCTCAGACCATGAGAAACAAGATTCTCTGGTCTGATGAAACCAAGATTGAACTCTTTGGCCTGAATGCCAAGTGCCACGTCTGGAGGAAACCTGGCATCATCCCTACGGTGAAGCATGGTGGTGGCAGCGTCATACTGTGGTGATGTTTTTCAGCGGCAGGGACTGGGAGACTAGTCAGGATCGAGGGAAAGACGAACGGAGCAAAGTACAGAGAGATCCTTGATAAAAACCTGCTCCAGAGCGCTCAGGACCTCAGACTGGGGTGAAGGTTCACCTTCCAATAGGACAATGACCGTAAGTACACAGCCAAGACAACACATGAGTGGCTTCGGGACAAGTTTCTGAATGTCCTTGAGTGGCCCAGCAAGAGCCTGGACTTGAACCCGATCAAACATCTTTGGAGAGACCTGAAAATAGCTGTGCAGCGATGCTCCCCATCCAATCTTACAGAGCTTGAGAGGATCTGCAAAGAAGAATGGGAGAAACTCCCCAAATACAGGTGTGCCAAGCTTGTAGCGTCATTCCCAAGAAGACTTGAGGCTGTAATCGCTGCCAAAGGTGTTTCAACAAAGTACCGAGTAAAGGGTCTGAATACTTCTGTAAGTGTAATATTTCCGTTTTTTATTTTTAATAGATTTGCAAAAATGTCTAAAACCTGTTTTTGCTTTGTCTTTATGGGGTATTGTGTGTAGATTGATGAGGGGGGCTGTAACTTAACAAAATGTGGAAAAAGTCAAGGGGTTTGAATACTTTCCGATGCACTGTATATATCTGTAGAGATATATTATATATCACTGCTGAGAGCTAGTCTAGATCCTATTCTCTGACATAGTAAAATATCTGTCCCTGTCAAAGATTTCTTCTGTATGGTTATATGTACAGTACCAGTCAAATGTTTGGACACACCTACTCATTCAAGGGTTTTTCTAAATTTTTTACTATTTTCTACATTGTAGAATAATAGTGAAGACATCAAAACTATGAAATAACACATATGGAATCATGTAGTAACCAAAAAAGTGTTAAACAAATCAAAATATATTTTATATTTGAGATTCTTCAAATAGCCACCCTTTGCCTTTATGACAGCTTTGCACACTCTTGGCAGTGTCACCAGCAAAGCACCCCCACACCATAACACCTCCTCCTCTGTGCTTTACGGTGGGAAATACACATGCAGAGATCATCTGTTCACCCACACTGTGTCTCACAAAGACACGGCGGTTGGGACCAAAAATCTCCAATTTGGAGACCAAAGGACAAATTTCCATCGGTCTAATGTCCATGTAACACTTTTTTGGTTACTACATGATTCCATATGTGTTATTTCATAGTTTTGATGTCTTCACTATTATTCTACAATGTAGAAAATAATAAAAATAAAGAAAAACCCTTGAATGAGTAGGTGTGTCCAAACTTTTTACAGGTACTGTATATGTAGCTGTATAATCCCTGTCATATTGTTACCAATGTATGTAGTTATATAACACACTGTATAACCCTGTAGTAACCCTGGTAACATTGGTAACCCTGGTAACACTGGTTTTAAATATGGCTTTTGCCTCATGTCCCTTTCTGTTGGTCTCTTTCTTTCTATGTTTCTCTCCCTCTCATTCTCCCTGTCCCTGTGCCGTGGTGTCCCAGGTAGTGGGCTCACTCTGGAGGGGGCAGTGCCATCAGAACAGGACAGCCAACCCAAGCCTGCCAAGAGAGCACGCACCTCCTTCACTGCTGAGCAGCTGCAGGTTAGTCACAGAGAGGGAACCACATGTCCATGGCTCCTCATTTCTTTTTCTAATAATAAGTCAATAGTAAATGATAATGACTTCACAAATTGATTTCACTATCTTAGTAACTTTCTAATGGTCGTTGTTAGTTACATTGTCACATGTTGTTTGGTGTCTCATTCATGTATGTTGTTGATCTCTGCAGTAATATGGAAAATATATTTCTGAAAGCTGATACGAAATAATTTGCTAATGTAGAATAAAAATAGGTGAGACTGAGGTCATACATCTCTAAAAACTCTGTTATAATTCCCAGGTGATGCAGACTCAGTTTTCACAGGACAATAACCCTGACGCACAGACTTTGCAGAAACTGGCGGACATGACAGGTCTAAGCAGGAGAGTCATACAGGTTAGTGTCTGTCTGTTCACTCCGTCTCAAAGCAATGCTAGCGATTGCACTGTAAAGCAACTGTAAGTTGCTTTGGATACAGCGTATGCTAGGTGGCATAGTTAATGCATGATTAATGGTCCTAAAACATTGAGAATATAGCTGCAGACACATTCCGGCTGGTAACATTGCATTTTCATAGGTTTGGTTTCAAAACTGCAGAGCAAGACACAAAAAGCATACCCCCCAGCACAGCGGACCTCCGCAAGGCCACCCCCAGTCCCGGATGCCCTCCTCGCTGCCTGACGACCTGCATTACTCCCCCTTTGGCAGTTCTGAGAGGGCGCGCATGGTGGCCCTGCACGGATACATCGACAGTGAGTGTTACATAGGTTAGTCTGTCTAGTATATCATCACAAAGCTTTCCAGTCCTTTTATAATTTTTACGTTTCCTATGTCAGAAAATAAAAGAAGAAGGAAGACATAAAGAGAGATAAATCAAATCAAATCAAATTTTATTTGCCACATGCGCCGAATACAACAGGTGAAATGCTTACTTACAAGCCCTTACTTACAAGCCCTTACTTACAAGCCCTTAAGAAATGTTAAGTAAAAAATTGATAAGTAAAAAATTAAATATAGCAAATAATTCAAGAGCAGCAGTAAAATAAAATAACAGTAGGGAGGCTATATACAGGGGGTACCGGTACAGAGTCAATGTGCAGGGGCACCGGTTAGATGAGGTAGTTGAGGTAATATGTACATGTGGGTAGAGTTAAAGTGACTATGCATAAATAATAAACAGAGTAGCAGCAGCGTAAAAGAGGGGGTTGGGGTGGGGGGGGATATGCAAATAGTCCGGGTAGCCATGATTAGCTGTTCAGGAGTCTTATGGCTTGGGGGTAGAAGCTGTTAAGAAGCCTTTTGGACCTAGACTTGGTGCTCCGGTACCGCTTGCCGTGCGGTAGCAGAGAGAACAGTCTATGACTGGGGGTGGCTGGAGTCTTTGACAATTTTTAGGGCCTTCCTCTGACACCGCCTGGTATAGAGGTCCTGGATGGCAGGAAGCTTGGCCCCAGTGATGTACTGGGCCGTACGCACTACTCTCTGTAGTGCCTTGTGGTCGGAGGTCGAGCAGTTGCCATACCAGGCGGTGATACAACCGGTCAGGATGCTCTCAATGGTGCAGCTGTAGAACCTTTTGAGGATCTGAGGACCCAAATCTTTTCAGTCTCCTGAGGGGGAATAGGCTTTGTCGTGCCCTCTTCACGACTGTCTTGGTGTGTTTGGACCATGATAGTTTGTTGGTGATGTGGACACCAAGAAACTCAAAGCTCTCAACCTGTTCCACTACAGCCCCGTCGATGAGAATGGGGTCGTGCTCAGTCCTCTTTTTTTGTCCTGTAGTCCACAATCATCTCCTTTGTCTTGATCACGTTGAGGGAGAGTTGTTGTCCTGGCACCACACAGCCAGGTCTCTGACCTCCTCCCTATAGGCTGTCTCGTCGTTGTCGGTGGTCAGGCCTACCACTGTTGTGTCGTCGGCAAACTTAATGATGGTGTTGGAGTCATGCCTGGCCATGCAGTCATGGGTGAACAGGGAGTACAGGAGGGGACTGAGCACGCATCCCTGAGGGGCCCCCGTGTTGAGGATCAGCATGGCAGACGTGTTGTTGCCTACCCTTACCACCTGGGGGGCGGCCCGTCAGGAAGTCCAGCATTCAGAGGAGTGATTGGGACAGCCGAATAACACTTTTGGAACCCTTTTTTCTAAGACTTTAACTATTGACCGTGTTTCGCTGTGTCAATAGTTCAAGTCCAAGTTTTCCGTTTATTTGCCCTTTGTAATGAACACATTGGAAATCTTGCTCACTGGAGCGCTAATAATAAAACAAATACTGTGCTAAAGTATGTTCCTCTACTGCTCCTCTATCTTGATACTGTGCTTAATTAAATGTCTTCTGATATTTTAAATGTGTCTCTCTCTTCTGTTCCACCAGGCCACCCGTTCTCTGTTCTAGCGACACAGAGCCTGAACCCCCATCAATCCATGTCACTGTCCCAGCTACCCCTCAGCCGCTAACTAACGGACGCTGCCGCCATCACCCCTGACCTCTGACCATGAACCCTGACCTCCCATCAGCAACCTCCATTCACAGACTCGACCCCAGTGGTCAAACATGATGACTTACAGAGAGGATGAAGATTCGATGAGAGAGAGAGAGAGAGAGAGAGAGAGAGAGAGAGAGAGAGAGAGAGAGAGAGAGAGAGAGAGAGAGAGAGAGAGAGAGAGAGAGAGAGAGAGAGAGAGAGAGAGAGAGAGAGAGAGAGAGAGAGAGAGAGAGAGAGAGAGAGAGAGAGAGAGAGAGAGAGAGAGAGACTCTTTTCCTATGAACAAGATTATGATTATATATCCCACCTATTGTTGTCATGGAGGACATGAGCCCTTCCTTTTGCTAACTGGGACTTATTCACTATCAAGACACATTCAACTCGACTATGAGCTCTCTGTGCGTGCAGAAATGGACTGAAAGGACTCCTCTCGCCATCCCATGAAGGGAGTGATGGGACCAGGCTAACAGGCCTGTGTGTGCTGTCAGATTTCTGAAGATTTACTTATGAGGAGAAAAGAACGGCAAGGGATTGGGTTTGTGGGCTGGGCAAAGGACACTGAGGTCAGAAACCTCCCCCTTTCGCTCTGTGATTATACCATGAAGGAATGCAAAATAACTGACTGTTTTGGTGTGGAATCTGCTACGAACTAAAAACGAATAAGAATTTTTAAATCACAGTTTTTAGTATTGATATTGTTTGAAATCTTCAGGTGATCAGCTATCCGTTAAAGGGAAATGTATTATACTTCATATTCATCATCTCCAGCACCACCCAAACATCAACATATGTGAAAATGGCGCGTTTCTATGTTTTGTGGTACAAAAGATCACACGAAATCACACAATGCACACTGATGATGTCATTGGAAAAACGTATCTTCCTCTATATACTACAAAACATAGAAATGTGCAATTTCCACGTGCTGGAGATGATGAATATACATTTTAAATGTCCCTTTAATACACTGTCATCAGCACCTTCTGTATAGGATATGAGCCTCAAATGAGGATAGATTGTGCGCCTTATCTTATCCATGATGAGCAAACAGAACGACCGTAATTTGGTTGTTTTTAATTATCAATCATTTTCAGGCAGCTGAGGTAAAACAATATAATTCACAGAGAAAAAAACCCTCAAATTTATTATGACACGTTCTTTTTGTGGAAAGGTGTAACTTTCAATTTGTACTGGTGAAAATATTGAAATATTATTTATTTGGTGCGATTTGAATTTTCAATGATCTTGTGCAAAAATACATAACAATCTATTGTTATGGACATTTCAATCATTTGAAGCTCCAAATTGTAGTTGTCTAAAATCATGATTTACTGTAACACCCTTGTGAGACTTTTGAAATTAACAATCACGTTGCGTATGAGAGAAAGAGAGGAAGGTCTGAAATGTGTAAATTGATAGTCTTCCTCCAGTGGATAAAGACTGAAAGACAGATACATGTCACATTACATGTAATACCTTTTTTAAACAGGTGTTTTGTCAGCAATTTAGCATTTATGTCTGTGCAGGATCCATGTCAGTCAGTTTTTTTCTTCTGCAATGGTCCAGCCTCTGTGCTTCACTTCTATGGGTTGAATGGAGGTGTGGTACAATAACAATAAGCGGACTGGGGATATGATATGTATATAGACGTCTGTGACTGGCAGGGTAGAGGGAGGTTGTGTGAAACTGTAACTGTGGAGTGGAGTCAGTGAGGAATAGGATCCTGTGTTTACAAAGGGACTAAGGGAGACAAGACTTCAATGTTCTTGTATTTATTGAGACAATAGTCTGTAAGCACTTTTTTTCTCAGAAATGTGTGTACTAAAAGCAATAAAATTGACTTTAAAATGTGACATTTGTATTTTTTTATAATTTCAGTTGGACCACAATTTGATGCAAGCACTTTAAAACCCTTATCCCAAACAATCCACAATAAAGGATGCACACACACACACACACACACACACACAGGAGCCAATTTAAAAATAGATCTTGAAATATAAAATCTGTGGTAGAGGTCAAGTGATCCTACTGTATAACTGTGTCTGTGCATGCTACTCTATATATGCCAAGGTAGTGGGTTCGATCCCCGGGACCACCCATACACAAAAAAAAAAATTATAAAAAAAAATGTATGCACGCATGACTGTAAGTCGCTTTGGATAAAAGCGTCTGCTAAATGGCATATTATTATTATTATATGCATTATGCTACTCATTGTACATTTTTTATAGGCCTCTGAGTTATTCTGGTGTGTTTGCATTTTCCATAAGCCTGTGTTTGCCTGGTTGTGTGTGTGTGCATACTTGCATGTGTGAGTGTGTGCGTGCGTGCGAGTGTGCCCTGCGCGGGGCAGGAAGCAATCACAGGCCGATGGCTGTGCTAGTGGGCGCTTCATGGGTCAGTGTGTGCAGTAATAACTACTCTCCTCCTCTCCTCGCATTTCCTCCTCTCCTCTCCTCTCCTCTCATTTCCTCCTCTCCTCTCATTTCCTCTCCTCTCCTCTCCTCTCATTTCCTCCTCTCCTCTCCTCTCCTCTCCTTTCCTCTTCTTCTCCACCGCTCTGCTGCTGATTCCTCCGGCGAGCCCAGCGGAGCACCATCACAGACAGGAAGTCACTGACAGGCTGCATCATTACATTTACATTTACATCATTTAGCAGACGCTCTTATCCAGAGCGACCTACAAATTGGATAAGATTGATCCCCTACCCTGGGTCCTGTTTCAAAGGGTAGCTCTCGCTGAGGCAGACATAACGTCTCACTCAGAATATATGCTTGGTCTGTCTGTACAAAAACACACCAAAATTAAATTTTAAAAAAATCGTACATGCATAAAACTATAGAAAACACTACAGCATTAAGTAGAAAGTACAATTACTGGAGCCAAAGCCTTATTTTGAGATATATCTAAATATAAGACTCTAACTGGAACAAAGCCTCTAGCAACTGTATATTATGCTGGTGGATATCTTGCATTATAACAGGAAGTAATCTCTCATGTTGATTTGCATCCATTAGGCTGCTACCTGCTGAGTCTTTCAGGACACTTGAGAGAACAATCTGACACTGATTACATTGGCCTGGCACTGGCAGCACAACCATTTTAGGACCATGCAGAGAATTAAAGGACAAACATTACACGTAAACTAATGGCTTTACAAGTTACAAATCCAGGCTTGATGGGTTTTTTTTTTCTCATTCTGCATGAAAATGTTTGACAGCATTAGCATATTTTTCGATCTTGACTTCCATCACATATTTCATTTCAGTATGGCTACTTTACATGCGTATCACTATGTTTTTGTGCATCTGAAATAAACCTACCGATTTTTTTATGCATCTGATAAATTAAATCTATTTAAAATAAAAAACGAAAATGTGGGATATTTCATATTTCACAACATATGATTCACAGGTAGCCTATACACACCACAGTTAAACATTCCATAAATTAGCTTCCTTTTAAATCGGCAGCTGCTCAGGCCCCTCAACTCAATGTCCAGTTCTGAAATATGGCCTAGTTGTTAGGTGAATGTCCAACGATCTCATCCCAGCTCTTCCGACAAGTGCTCACAATCCACTCATGTTCATAGTCATCTGCAGGAAAATAAATAGATTTTCAGAATAATCAAATAAGACCATAAAGGTCAGAATAAAGCAACAAACTTTTAAAACAACTTTTAAACATACAATTATTCTAACAACTTACAGGGTATAAAGAAATGACTGATTCTAATAGTTCATAAAATAAAATTGTATATTAAAATGTGATGGAGGGAGATGAAAAAAAGCCACTGGACTGGAAGCATATCATTATATCTGCTTTTGAAATGGACACATTCAACTCAAGAGCCATTTACATCTCAGTGAAAAATCAGGGTAACAATTAGGAGAAAATAACTTCTTAGTGGTACTTCAACCACCAATAAATCACACACCCAAAAACGACAATTTTAACAAGGATGACTCGACTACCAAAACAGCGGATAATATAGTGTTTTTCATAGTTAAAACTGAAATTACTTGATAATTGCAGAGCAAGACGTTGCTTCTCTGCTGGGACTGAATCGGAGCGTCGCAGCTGCACACACTTGAGCGCTCATCTGGGGGAACAGTGTGTGCTGGGCCCATTGTTGGGAACAGGTCTGAAGCTCTAGCCTGATTGTGTGTAATTGCCTGCGATAGCCCCAGCCACTCCAAGTCGCCTCTCTCGCCACTCTACCTGGCTTGTGCGTTCAGAAATAGAAATCACATGCACCACGGCAACTGCATGCGAGAAACAGCCTATCCACCCTTTTTTGTCGCCTTGTGTTGCCTCCCCCCTTCGCAACAAACGGAGGTCAGCGTCAAGAAGGTCATTTCATTACTATTTTAAACCAATTAATACCTCTGCACCGGTTTCTGATGGTTGCGAGGTCTTATAGAACTGCAATTAGGCCTACCGTTTCCCCGAGCGCATATGGTAATGAGATATAATTCACACATTTTCATATGCTGTAATTTGCCCTGGATTATGATCGTCCACAAAGCGTTTAAAAGTCACTCCTACTTTAATACAATTCTATTTGAGGACACAGGTGGCCACCATGGTTCGGAAGCAATCTGAAATAAAATGTAAATTGTGAACACTTAACATACACTTCATGTGTTTTTAAATTGTTACTGTGGACGTCTTATTTAAACCCTGCAATAAAGCCTTCTATATTGAGCGTTTAGGGGCGTTTAGGGACTTTCATTTGGATGTATTAATTCTTGGAAAAATAATTTAGCCTACATACTTTAGTTTTTTAGAAGAAAATAAAATCCTAAATGGGTTATAAAAAATATTATCCACCAGATCCAAATGATTGTAGTCTGCATGGTTGTATTGTTTGATTCATTTGTCTACACTTGACTGTCATGAAATAAAACATTATACATGTAAAAAAAAACTGATTGGGCACATTGCACACTACCTGTAAGCTATATTGCCTATTACATATCAATTAGCACATCATAAGAATGACATTGTTGCTACAGTGGGGAAAAAAAGTATTTAGTCAGCCACCAATTGTGCAAGTTCTCCCACTTAAAAAGATGAGAGAGGCCTGTAATTTTCATCATAGGTACACGTCAACTATGACAGACGAAAATGAGAATTTTTTCCAGAAAATCACATTGTAGGATTTTTAATGAATTTATTTGCAAATTATGGTGGAAAATAAGTATTTGGTCAATAACAAAAGTTTCTCAAAACTTTGTTATATACCCTTTGTTGACAATGACACAGGTCAAACGTTTTCTGTAAGTCTTCACAAGGTTTTCACACACTGTTGCTGGTATTTTGGCCCATTCCTCCATGCAGATCTCCTCTAGAGCAGTGATGTTTTGGGGCTGTCGCTGGGCAACACAGACTTTCAACTCCCTCCAAATATTTTCTATGGGGTTGAGATCTGGAGACTTGCTAGGCCACTCCAGGACCTTGAAATGCATCTTACGAAGTCACTCCTTCGTTGCCCGGGCGGTGTGTTTGGGATCATTGTCATGCTGAAAGACCCAGCCACGTTTCATCTTCAATGCCCTTGCTGATGGAAGGAGGTTTTCACTCAAAATCTCACGATACATGGCCCCATTCATTCTTTCCTGCCTCTCTCATCTTTTTAAGTGGGAGAACTTGCACAATTGTTGGCTGACTAAATACTTTTTTTCCCCACTGTACAAATATTTTCTTGTTGGTGAACCACTTTTCTCCTACCAGCCCTTATTGGGACTGTTTGCTGCTCCCCTAGGCCAGCCCTTATTGGGACTGTTTGCTGCTCCCCTAGGCCAGCCCCTTATTGGGACTGTTTGCTGCTCCCCTAGGCCAGCCCTTATTGGGACTGTTTGCTGCTCCCCTAGGCCAGCCCCTTATTGGGACTGTTTGCTGCTCCCCTAGGCCAGCCCCTTATTGGGACTGTTTGCTGCTCCCCTAGGCCAGCCCTTATTGGGACTGTTTGCTGCTCCCCTAGGCCAGCCCCTTATTGGGACTGTTTGCTGCTCCCCCTAGGCCAGCCCCCTTATTGGGACTGTTTGCTGCTCCCCTAGGCCAGCCCTTATTGGGACTGTTTGCTGCTCCCCTAGGCCAGCCCTTATTGGGACTGTTTGCTGCTCCCCTAGGCCAGCCCCTTATTGGGACTGTTTGCTGCTCCCCTAGGCCAGCCCTTATTGGGACTGTTTGCTGCTCCCCTAGGCCAGCCCTTATTGGGACTGTTTGCTGCTCCCCTAGGCCAGCCCCTTATTGGGACTGTTTGCTGCTCCCCTAGGCCAGCCCCTTATTGGGACTGTTTGCTGCGCCCCTAGGCCAGCCCTTATTGGGACTGTTTGCTGCTCCCCTAGGCCAGCCCTTATTGGGACTGTTTGCTGCTCCCCTAGGCCAGCCCTTATTGGGACTGTTTGCTGCTCCCCTAGGCCAGCCCTTATTGGGACTGTTTGCTGCTCCCCTAGGCCAGCCCTTATTGGGACTGTTTGCTGCTCCCCTAGGCCAGCCCTTATTGGGACTGTTTGCTGCTCCCCTAGGCCAGCCCTTATTGGGACTGTTTGCTGCTCCCCTAGGCCAGCCCTTATTGGGACTGTTTGCTGCTCCCCTAGGCCAGCCCTTATTGGGACTGTTTGCTGCTCCCCTAGGCCAGCCCTTATTGGGACTGTTTGCTGCTCCCCTAGGCCAGCCCTTATTGGGACTGTTTGCTGCTCACCTAGGCCAGCCCCTTATTGGGACTGTTTGCTGCTCCCCTAGGCCAGCCCTTATTGGGACTGTTTGCTGCTCCCCTAGGCCAGCCCTTATTGGGACTGTTTGCTGCTCCCCTAGGCCAGCCCTTATTGGGACTGTTTGCTGCTCCCCTAGGCCAGCCCTTATTGGGACTGTTTGCTGCTCCCCTAGGCCAGCCCTTATTGGGACTGTTTGCTGCTCCCCTAGGCCAGCCCCTTATTGGGACTGTTTGCTGCTCCCCTAGGCCAGCCCTTATTGGGACTGTTTGCTGCTCCCCTAGGCCAGCCCTTATTGGGACTGTTTGCTGCTCCCCTAGGCCAGCCCTTATTGGGACTGTTTGCTGCTCCCCTAGGCCAGCCCTTATTGGGACTGTTTGCTGCTGGCTATTAACCGGATATGAACTAATTCCCCAAACTCTCTCCCAGAAAAGCTCTGGCTCACCTAGGAGCAGCGGTGTACATGGTGTGCTGGGGAAACGATAATGGCTCCTTGTTAAAACATGTTTATCTTAATCCTTAAAATACACTCCAAGGCAAAAGTGTTTCCTGCCAACTAATACAGAAGCAACACTTTAAAGCGTTAAATTAACTTAATGGCTGTCAGATCACCTTGACCAATAGATTAGCCAACAGCCACATTACTTAACGCTGCCAGTCGGTTACTTGGGCTAATGCTGGAGTATGGTTGACATTGGAGTTGCCATTATTCTGGGGGAGTCTATTTGTTGAAATGTAAATAATTATTGATTAATGTACTGCATTGATGAGCAAACTAGCACATAAGCATTTCTCTTCACCTTTTATACCTGCTGTAAACTGTGTATGTGACGAATACATTTGATTTGAATTTGATTTGATTTAGGATTGTAGAGGAGATGGTTTCAGGAAAGAACACAGTGATATTACAGTAAACATGAACACGCTGATTGTATCTGTTTGAAAAGGCTTCAGCTTGTCTGCGTCACAAATGGCACGAGCCCCCATATTGCTCCGGTCAAAAGTAGTGCACCAAGTAGTGAATAGGGGTACCATTTGTTGAACACACATTGACTCAAACCAGGGCTGTTTTCCTTGGCAGAGGGATGTTTTGAATGTGAACCCTTACGACTTTCAAAAGATCAGTTATTCCAAAAACAGGAAACTGCAACAAACAATGTGGCAATAGGGTTCCTGACCACTTGTAGGGCTGCTGCTCGATGCCAGGGCGAAAAATACGAACAATGAAAACCCAACAGAAAACAATTTTGACAGACAGATAGACAGATAGACAGATAGACAGATAGATAGAGTTTGGTGCTGATAGGACCGTGCAGAGATAGTGTGTATCAGCTCAACCTGTTCCTGTATTCCACTATTGACTCTGTTCAGTTTGTAGCGTATATTGTGTGATGGATGATGCACTCTATGTTTCTCTGGCATCAAAAAGCTTTTTAAATAGGTTATCCATAAGAGCTCTGGTATAGCTGGAGAAATTAGAGCATGTCAGTTGATCGGGCAGCAGTGGGCTTCATATGGCGTTGGTTGGCAGGAAGGCGGTGGAAGTAAGTCACCCGCGCAACCGCTCCACTCCCTCGACTGGACCGACCTGAGACGGGTTGGGTCTTGTCCAGATGACCCGTCTCGCCTCACTTCTCCTCGGCTGGGCTGCTGCTGTGAAGACTCAGAGATTCTCCCTCCCATCTGCTTTTGTGCTTCTTCCCATGTCTTGGCCCAAAGCCTGGGCATTTCCCTGACCCTTCCTGCCTGGCCCAGCATCGCTCTGGTCTGAGGGCCCTGCTCCGCTCCCCCGTCCCCCGCCCTGTCACCCCTGCCTCTTCTCTTCCCCTTCTATTCTTGACTACGTCCCAAATGGCACCCTATTTGGGCTTTGATCAAAAGTAGTGTGCTATATAGGGAATAGGATGCATGAGCCCTGGTCAAAAGTAGTGCACTATATAGGGAATAGGGTACCTTTTGGCACACATCCCTTCTTCTGTCCTGTTCCACAGCTGTGACTGCACTATTTCCTCTCCTCCTCAAAACACATGGTCCCCGCAGGGAGAGCAGTTCCTCTGGATGTCCAGTTAGTGCCGGGACCCCTCTGCTCTCCTCCTTCCTGGACGGAAGCCATTGGCAATAAATTCTGTCTTCACACCCATTTTGACAGACGTAACTTCAACCTCTCAGAGATTAATATAGATCCAGAGGACACAGTGTTCCTCGTCACGTCATGTGGGCCGAAGCCCAATGATCCTACTTGTGCATGCGGTTCCTCACACACATTGGCTGTATCTATTGAAAGCTCATATGCATATTTCATTTTAAATTCTTCATTATATTAGTGCCTGGGTATTATAAACTGGTTACTAATGTAATTAGAACAGTACAAATAAATGTTTTGTCATACACGTGGCATATGGTCTCATATACCATGGCTTTCAGACAATAAGCATTCAGCGCTCGAACCACCCAGTTTCTAATGGTGGTTTTGAAAGGCTGACATTTCATCCCTGATAGTAGCTGCAACTAGGTCTGTTGCGGTGACCGTATTACCGCCACACCGGCAGTCACCAGTCCTGAAGGCAGTCAAATTCCACATGACCGTTTAGTTACGGTAATTAGGCTTCTCCAAGCTCTGATGCTGCTGGTCATTAGTAGCCTACCAAACGTGCTAACTGTCTGGTACTCAGCACTCTGTTGTCCCTCTAAACACTCTGACATCAATGCAAATGTAATCGAAAATCAAATCAAACACTTCATGAGAGCCCATGAGCTCATGTTGCGCAACATTTCTATAGGCTATACAATTGCGTGAGAAAACAGAGTGATTAAAAAGCTTTCTATAGGCTAGGCCTACTATATTTATTTCTCAACTTTCCTAATATTAAATCACATTGCTTATATTTACAACAGGAGTATAGCCTACCTGGCTGGCATGAAAATAAACAATTTAAGTGCTATTTAAGCGCATAGATGACATGTATGTTTTCCCGCTGCCCCTGTTTTGATAAAGGTGCATGATAATGGTCCATTCTAAATCAAAACAAATGTCACACATATATTATTTAGTAAAGACAAGATTAAATCAAGAATAGTCTGATGGGTGACAATATTAGCCTACCACTTGTGAATTATATATTATCACTTGTGAATGATGCCCAGCATAAGAAACAATGCTTTTTTTTGCAACTATTTCTAATCATAGTCGCACACCTCATGTAGCCTAGCCCATGGCCTGTATGTTCTGTTAGTATCACAACTAAAGTGGCCATATAACTTCTTAAAATTAAGCACATTCATCCGCTTTACAAGGGGTGTAGAGCCTAACTGGCATATATAAGCAGCGTGTGAATTTCAAGTTTGGGGAAGATAATTTTCACCATAAAAATGCACCTTTATAATAAAAGTATTACATGCATAATTGCATTTGCGGTCACTTTTGATAATGGTGTTTTCCACTAATGGAACATTTGCACTTATAACCTACTACTGTGTGCGCATTGCTGCGCTTATAATGTGAAGAAATAGCCTAATAGTTTATCAACATTTTAAGCTAAACGTTCTGATCTGTTGCGTCAGCCACATTGCATAAAAAAGTTTTTTTTGAAGCTAGTGGTTGTATTAATTTGTAATCTATCACATCCCACAACTGTCCCAGACTATGTTTGGAATATTTATTTCTCGCACAGAATAGAATAGGTCGACTTTTGTACTATGGGGGATAGTAGATTGACATAGGCTAGTGCTTTTGCTGTTCGTTAGGCCTACTCATCTTGTTGGCTGACAAAAAGTAAATATGGACAGTTCTTCCAACATCTTCATGCAGTTGCGTCCCCGATGTGTCAGTCTTAACTTTTAGCCTGTGAGAAAGACCCGATCATGTGACGGAGAGTCGTGTAAGTGAGAGACGTTTCGGATTGCGCAGCACACTCAGGGAGAAGGGCACAACGCAGCACTCTGGGCCTCAAAAGCCATGGATTATTTTAGGGTGCATTACGGCCACAAAGGGGATGCCGCCGTGAAATTCGAGGCATTATCAAGTGCTTGTCAAATTGTGAATGAGAGACTATTGGAGTGTGTACAGCCTGCGCAAAAAACAAAGCAGAGCTCATGCCTTTCAAGCAACTTTTTTCAAATCATCATTTGAGTCTCATCATGCAGCCTTACAATGTATTAAAAATCAAAACATATAGCCCAACGTTTGTAGAACAACTAAAGTTACATGAATAACTCTAAATTAAGCATATAGGAGTACCTATTTCTTTGTTATCCGCTCAACACAGAATAGCCCTATGTGCGCACTCCCTCAAATCATTTGGAGAAAATATTTATATTTTATTCAGCTTTGTTCAATTGTAATCTTCATACTATCAAATAATATAAAATAATGACACGGAATTATAAGCAAATCTTGTCTGCTAAATGAACTAGTGTAGCCCACAGCCATATGGCATAGCCAGATCAGGACCTAAAATAAGGACAACTCAGAGTATGCTATTATTTTCTTCTGAAATAAACTACATTTTCTTCATATCATGCTGCTTTAGACCTATCTAAAATAAACAATGGATGTATTGTGAAGGTGTAAGCTATATTACATGGATGTATTAGACTTTTTCAAATGTCTTGTAGGCTATGTGTGGAAGCCAGGAGATGCTAAATGTGTTTATGTTAATTAACGGTCAATTACCGTGAGACCGACAGTTATTTGCTTGACAATCACCGGCTGACGAAATTTTGTCACTGCCACAGCCCTAGCTGTAACACCCAAGACCGTCTGCGGTACACTGCTAAATCAATCAAAGATTTCCTGTGTAAAGATGCCCTACCAAAACGCAGTACAAACAGCAGACAGACCAAATGGATCTGTATCAGATGATTGGAACAACTCTGTTTTTACAGCTCCTCCTCTTTCTCCTTCAACACTGTCTTCCTCCCCTCCGTTTCATTGATCAATAAAAAATTAAAAAGTATTTTACCTTTATTTAACTAGGTAAGTCAGTTAAGAACAAATTATTATTTACAATGACGGCCTACCCCAGCCAAACCCGGACAACGCTGGGCCAATTGTGCGCAACCCTATGGGACTCCCAATCACGGCCGGATTGTGATACAGCCTGGAATCGAACCAGGGTCTGTAGTAACGCCTCTAGCACTGAGATGCAGTGCCTTAGACCGCTGCACCAGAACTGTTATGAAGGACACAAAGAGGGGAAAATCTGAACATATTTCTTATTACACACTTGTTACACCACTAGTAAATTCTAAACCACTGCCTGCCTGTCATGGTCTGGCTGGGACCACTAGTACATCATAAACCACTGCCTACCTGTCAGTGATCATCCATATTCATACACCTGTGTTTGTGGCAGGCTGATCAAAGGCAATCATAAATATACACTTTCATATCATATTTTGTATTTTATTTTGTGGATGTGTACAGTTGAAGTCGGAAGTTTACATACACCTTAGCCAAATACATTTACACTCAGTTTTTCACAATTCCTGACATTTAATCCTAGTAAAGATTCCCTGTCTTAGGTCAGTTAGGATCACCACTTTATTTTAAGAATGTGAAATGTCAGAATAATAGTAGAGAGAATGATTTATTTCAGCTTTTATTTCTTTCATCACATTCCCAGTGGGTCAGAAGTTTACATACACTCAATTAGTATTTGGTAGCATTGCCTTTAAATTGTTTAACAAATTTTGGCCCATTCCTCCTGACAGAGCTGGTGTAACTGAGTCAGGTTTGTAGGCCTCCTTGCTCGCACACGCCTTTTCAGTTCTGCCCACACATTTTCTATAGGATTGAGGTCAGGGCTTTGTGATGGCCACTCCAATACCTTGACTTTGTTGTCCTTAAGCCATTTTGCCACAACTTTGGAAGTATGCTTGGGGTCATTGTCCATTTGGAAGACCCATTTGCGACCAAGCTTTAACTTCCTGACTGATGTCTTGAGATGTTGCTTCAATATATCCACATAATTTTCCTTCCTCATGATGCCATATATTTTGTGAAGTGCACCAGTCCCTCCTGCAGCAAAGCACCCCCACAGCATGATGCTGCCACCCCTGTGCTTCACGGTTGGGATGGTGTTCTTCGGCTTGCAAGTAACCCCCCTTTTCCTCCAAACATAACGATGGTCATTATGGCCAAACAGTTCTATTTCTGTTTCATCAGACCAGAGGCCATTTCTCCAAAAAGTACGATCTTTGTCCCCATGTGCAGTTGCAAACCGTAGTCTGGCTTTTTTATGGCGGTTTTGGAGCAGTGGCTTCTTCCTTGCTGAACGGCCTTTCAGGTTATGTCGATATAGAACTTGTTTTACTGTGGATATAGATACTTTTGTACCTGTTTCCTCCAGCATCTTCACAAGGTCCTTTGCTGTTGTTCTGGGATTGATTTGCACTTTTTTTTAGGTGACAGAACGCGTCTCCTTCCTGAGCGGTATGATGGCTGCGTGGTCCCACGGTGTTTATACTTGCGTACTATTGTTTGTACAGATGAATGTGATACCTTCAGGCGTTTGGAAATTGCTCCCAAGGATGAACCAGACTTGTGGAGGTCTACAAAAAATGTTCTGAGGTCTTGGCTGATTTCTTTTCATTTTCCCATGATGTCAAGCAAAGAGGTACTGAGTTTGAAGGTAGGCCTTGAAATACATCCACAGGTACACCTCCAATTGACTCAAATGATATCAATTGGCCTGTCAGAAGCTACTAAAGCCATGACATAATTTTCTGGAATTTTCCAAGCTGTTTAAAGGCACAGTCAACTTAGTGTATGTAAACTTCTGACCCACTGGAATTGTGATACAGTGAATTATAAGTGAAATAATCTGTCTGTAAACAATTGTTGGAAAAATTACATGTGTCATGCACAAAGTAGATGTCCTAACCGACTTGCCAAAACCATAGTTTGTTAACAAGAAATTTGTGGAGTGGTTGAAAAACGAGTTTTAATGACTCCAACCTAAGTGTATTTAAACTTCCGACTTCAACTGTATATAGTCTAAGCCTATACACACATTCACAGTTTCCAAAGAATGCCGGCTTGGCTGCAACCTATGGCAAGAGATAGAATATAGTGCGTCTATTATTTCACAAGACAGACGATGACATCACAGCTGGGCCGTCTCCCATAGATACACCCCCATCCATCCCATTCACAGAGAGACGATTAGATCCATAACCGTTCGTAATCCATGACATTGTCTGGTGATGCAAAAACAATGAAAAACTGGCACGGCAATTGGAATTTCTATCTCAAAACCTGACAGACCTCGTTGCCTTCAAATCAATGATCCCACATCAGGCACTCAATGTGGTGGAAAAAAATGTGTTTAAAATGTTCCCTTTGAAAACAAAACTAAAATGACTGCAGTGGAGCGGCACGCTTGGCAGAGAGGACTACAGATGATGAGTTATAGGGTAATAAGGCAGCCTCAGCAAAGTATCTGACTGCAATAATCTTCTTTTAGAGAATCTGGGTAATCCATTTATAGTATTTTATCTGTTTTTAGTATCAAATGATTCCCACGTGGCCAGAGCTTATTGATGGGCTACTATTTGCCCTGAACATTATGATAAAGGAATTCATCCATTTCAGAAAAATGTGATAAATTAAGATAAAAGACAAAGTCAAACTTGGTATTGGAAAATCGGAGGTTACTGCACACTCTAATGAGCTGGAGGTCAGAAATATATGTGATACAATATGCCTGGATATGTTCTCACTCTCTCTGTGTCAAAACCCTTGACGTGAGCTCCAACAGTCTCCGCTCACCTGCGTTCCTCAGGAAGTCATGCTCATAGTCAGTGATGACCCTGGTGTTGGGGTCGTAGAAGCCGTCCCCACAGTCATAGCAGCCATCTGGGATGACACGCGGCGGGTCCAGGTCTGTCAGCTGAGACTCCCCTGCCAGGACAGATAGACAGAGAGTCAGTGACTGATCAAGTCTTGAGACAAACAACAAAAAGCAATGTGACTGAATTTGAAGAAAAAAAAGACAGATTGTGGTAAAACCCATTGAGATGATATGTTCTATTCCATTGCTATGGTATAGAGACTGAATAGATTATTATCCTAATACTTCAGGATTTGAGGATTTAGTCTGTTTGTAAAAAAGGTAGATTTTCACAGAAAAATAAGTGAATGTTTTACCTGCAGGTTTGAGTCCATTGCACCTCTCAGTGTAGAACTGTCTGTCATAACCATCACAGAACTCCCAGTCCTTCTCCTGGTACTCCAGCCCATCAGAGAAGGTATACTTTCCCTGTGAATTAAACACTTTGTGGTTTCAGTGATGAAACACTGTAGTATCCTGTAACAAACTGTCTTTATTTAGTCGTAAACTTGAAACTTGTATCTAACGGCAAAAAAGGGATATTAGGCAAAAAACATAGACAAACTTTTCACCACTTCAATTCTGTTTGGATTGGGGAATTACATTTCACCACAGCATAGGTCTAACTAAGTATGTCAATATGGTTGAATGGTCTTTTAATCGTGCATCATTTGTTGAGAGGTCTATGTTCCATATCCTGTGGAGTTTTTACCATGAACAAAGAGAGGTCTGAGCTGGCTGGGAGTGAGGTGTGTTTGGTCATGGGCTTGCTAAACCTAGATCATATCTAATGGACCACAGTAATCATGATAATAATTGAACTGGTTACTATTAGGGCTGAGATACGCATGAATGAATGGTTGACCAAAAAGGAATGTCTTTCCTGTGTGGAACATGCAGAGAGCACATGTTGGAGGAGAGGTATAGAAACTGAATAACTGCGACAATGAAAGTGAATGATTGCTAAAGGGGACCAGATGTAATGTCCACTATAGCCAATGTGAAACACACACACATAGACCTACACAGGCATGGAGGTGTGTACACACACACACACACACACAATCACACAATCACAGAAAGTATGCTACACACCTGTTTGGATATGCCTTTATCCCAAGTTCCTTCATATTTGCTTCCATTTGGAAAATAGAGAACACCTTTTCCATGGAACATGCCATCCTTCATCTCCCCAACATATCTTGTCTCTGTGGGGAACTTATACTCTCCTTCTCCCTCCATCCTGAGGAACAGAGCAAAGGGCATTGCTAATTCACCAGTGGTGAGATGAGAACGACAATGGACTTCAACTTGTGCCAGAACTGTTGCAAGCTAGCTAGCTACCCATTACTACTAACGCGTTAGCGAGCTAACGTTATGTCACATGACACGTAGGCCCGTTTGCAACATTTCTATGGCAAAAATAGTTATTCATTTACCTGCCATTCTTGAAGGCTCCAGTGTAACTGCTACCTGTGAACTCCATATTTGCTATTTTATTAAATTACATTGAAAAACAGAGGTTAGCTTAGCTAACAGCTGTCTGGTTTCTGCAGCAAGCAGGGTGTTTGACAACGTCGCCATGGAAACGGGCAGCTAGTGCTGTGTCTCTTTTCTAATTTCACCGCATGAAGTGTATTATGATAAAAGAAGCCTAGCATGTTGTCTCTTGTCTTAGAAAACAATAAGCCTTGTAAACACAATACTTGAGACCTGTTCCCTCTAAACTGACCTGTTCCCTCTAAACTGATAGTAGTCTACTTGGTCACTGTTAAAACAATACATTCAAGTGGGTACAGCCTCAGTGTTCACAGTAAACGCACGCCGGAAGTTGCATAGAAATTTCACAAGGTACAAGTTTGCACTCAGCAGACCTGAAATTTGCTAGTGGCAAAAAATATTAGAGGGAACATTGCTTGAAACAATACAAATATTGGCGTACCACACGCACCCCTCCACTACAACAAATACTGTACATACTTAAATACATGTAATTTAAACAATTTATTTAATTACTGTAGGATTCCATTCATTCCTATGGAGGACTGCTCCTTCTGAGGAGTACCAACAGAGTACCACAGTATGAGTCATAATACCCATAAAACCTAGTGGTCAAAAAGGGAAAACGTTTTTCCACCATTCATTTGTCCCATAGGGTTTTTTAGAAACACTTTAAAAAAGGGTTTTGTTTCGTGTAGGCTTCCCCTGGCGTGATGTTTTGATAACCGTGTAAATCTCTCTCGGACAAGGTGACTTTTATAAATATATTTGCCTGTATTTACCCCTAAAAATGAAATGCTAGTTAGCTGCTAATGTGGCTATCATACATAACTACAATTTCCACGATACTCTGGATGAGACTGCCGAATCGAGGCAAAGGTAAGAATCTCTGGATTAACTATCTAATGTTAACTAAATTTAGTAATTCATAAATTGGCTAAATTTACTTAAATTGACAATTCTCTGAACTGTCTTGGGCAAGTTTAAAATTGACACAATACCTGTTAGCAAAGGTGTTAGCGAAAGATGACGTGCAGGAGCTTGCAGGGATTTGTAGTCTTGCATGATGTCTACTTTGATGCTAATTAGCATTTTCAAATCTGAGCGTAATAGAACCGAATACATTGATAAAAGTCACCTTGTCCGAGAGAGATTTACACGGTTATCAAAATGTCACGCTAGGGTAAGCCTACACAATACACTGCCCTTATTTTAAGTGTTTCTAAAATCTCTGATGGGAAAAATGAATGGTGGAAAAACGATTGGAACCATTTCCTTGTTTGACCGCTAGGTTTTATGGATATTATGACACGTCCCCTGTGGGGCTCTATATGGCGGCTGGTAGCTTCAAAGCCTCACATTAGCCAACACACAGCATCACCAATCCAGGGTTTATATACATAATTGAATAAAACGTGAGGCTACATGCACAGTACAACACAAACATTTATTACGCCGTAAACGCTAACTATAGTTTCTGTGTAGGAATAACTACTCTACCAGTTATCACCCGTGGGTTTCATCATCTTTATAGCACCATGTAATGTACCATCTGAGTAGATTTAAGGCACTGTGTACACAAAAGATTAAAGGTAATCTCCAGTGGCTTCATATTGTAAACAAACTATCCTGAACAAAAATAGAAACGCAACATGCAACAATTTCAACAATTTTACTGAGTTACAGTTCATATAAGGAAATCAGTCAATTGAAATAAATTTAATAGGCCCTAATCTTTGGATTTCACATGACTTGGAATGGGAACAGCCATGGGTAGGCCTGGGAGGGCATAGGCTCACCCACTTGGGAGCCAGGCCCACCCACTGGGGAGCCAGGCCCAGCCAATCAGAATGAGTTTTACCCACAAAAGGGCTTTATTACAGACATAAATACTTCTCAGTAACCCACCCCCACTCACACGATTCCGCAGGTGAAGAAGCTGGATGTGGAGGTCCTGGGCTGGTGTGGTTACACATGGTCTGCAGTTGTGAGGCCAGTTGGACGTACTGCCAAATTTTCAAAAACTACGTTGGAGGCAGCTTTTGGTAGAGAAATTAACATTAAATTATCTGGCAACAGCTTTGGTGGACATTCCTGCAGTCAGCATGCCAATTGCACGCTCCCTCAAAATTTGAGACATCTGTGGCATTGTGTTGTGTGACAAAACTGCACATTTTTAATGTGGCCTTTTATTGTCCCCAGCACAAGCTGCACCTGTGTAATTATCATGCTGTTTAACCAGCTTCTTGATATGCCACACCTGTCAGGTGTATGGATTATCTTGGCAAAGGAGAAATGCTTACTAACAGGGATGTCATTAAATTTCTCCACAACATTTGAGAGAAGTAAGCTTTTTGTGCATATGGAACATTTCTGGGATCTTTTATTTCAGCTCATGAAACATGGGATCAACGTTTTACATGTTGCGTTTATATTTTTGTTCAGTGTATACATATTTTTTAATGTTTCACAAATGTCTGGAATTTATACAATTGTAGAAGCTCAATAATAATAATAAAAAATCCCACAGCATTTGCATTTATGAATATAACATTTGGCCAAGAGAATAAACTCTCTTCCTTCAAGTCAAAGCGGTCTGCTAGTTTTTAATTCAGCTGCCTTTTCCGTCAACATGCTAGGCTAGCTAATGCTAAAGAAGCCCATTGGATTCCATGAAAATGCGATGCATAGCGTTGGGGAGTAGCTGCCGGAAGTCTTGTGGAATCCAATAGGCTGCTTTAGCATTCGCTAGCATGGTAACGAAAAAGGCAGGTTCATTGAAAACTAGCAGTATTTCAATCTAATTGAAAACTAGCAGTATTTTGTGGCTTGGATAATGGGATAATTAGGAGTACAGCAAAACCTTCCATCCCTGAATTGAGATACGTTTTCAAGCCATATCCCTTGTCTGTCATCGCGGTGAAAACATATTGGCATAGGACCGTTTCGACTTGAAGGAAAACTAAAGTTCAAGTCGAGTTTTGGCTAACAAGCAGCCAGATAAGCTTGGATCCATTGGTCCCAAGTGGCTCTCTCTGAGATTGTCATGGTTTCAAATCCCTGGTAGGTGCGCAAGGACCTCACCCCGCCAGCTTGAATCAGCAGCTGAATCCCCAGATAAAACAGGTTAGGGTAAGCCGTGTTGCGGTTGTTCCCTCGCACATGATCCTCAGCCTCATTGAGACTTGACCCACAGTGGCACCTACATCATGGTACAGTTGGTGGAAATCCTGCCCAGTCTGTTGGCCTGTCCAAACTCGTGCCAGGAAGTCCCACCCCTTGAGCACATTGTCTCTGGTAAGGCTATCTCCTCAACACCCATCTCCCTGCTTGCTTGATTCAGGGTCCTCCTGAGCTTAGCCGGAGTGATAGATCCTCCAGACGTCAGGATTGTGATAGCCAACACCATCAGGTTGAGGATTGCTGAATGGTCCGTGTAGCTGCAGGTTGTTGAACCATTATTAGGGCAAGAGTTTCCACTACGTCACGGGAGACTGCAGCGGTTGGTGCTCCGCTTGTCATATCCATATCTAAAAGGCCATGAAACAGCCATGGGTGCAATTCTCCAACATCCGGCTGCACGATCCGGGGTTAGCGGGTTGGCCCCAGAGGAATGAGCATTTTGGTTGAGAATGGCATCTATCCACATGGCCCACCTCTGTGCAGTGAAAGTCACATTCCCGTCGTTATCTGCCACTACCCTGACTTCGTTGGGCCAATTGCCCGCCAACAGAACACCAACACTGATCACTACATTTCGAGTAAGGCTAGCATGGGCAATCGATTCCTCTATCAAGTCCCTGACCAGATCCCTTGCCTCAGCCACGGTGAAGACAGATTCACGTCTAATGGTCAGCTTATCACTAATTTTATTTTATTTTATTTTATTTAACCTTTATTTAACCAGGTAAGCCAGTTGAGAACAAGTTCTCATTTACAACTGCGACCTGGCCAAGATAAAGCAAAGCAGTGCGATAAAAACAACAACACAGAGTTACATATGGGGTAAACAAAACATAAAGTCAAAAATACAACAGAAAATATATATACAGTGTGTGCGAATGTAGTAAGTTATGGAGGTAAGGCAATAAATAGGCCATAGTGCAAAATAGTTACAATTTCGTATTAACACTGGAATGATAGATGTGCAAAAGATGATGTGCAAATAGAGATACTGGGGTGCAAATTAGCAAAATAAATAACAATATGGGGATGAGGTAGTTGGGTGGGCTAATTTCAGAATGGCTGTGTACAGGTGCAGTGATCGGTAAGCTGCTCTGACAACTGACGCTTAAATTTAGTGAGGGAGATAAGAGTCTCCAGCTTCAGAGATTTTTGCAGTTCGTTCCAGTCATTGGCAGCAGAGAAATGGAAGGAATGGCGGCCAAAGGAGGTGTTGGCTTTGGGGATGACCAGTGAGATATACCTGCTGGAGCGCAGACTACGGGTGGGTGTTGCTATGGTGACCAGTGAGCTAAGGTAAGACAGGGTTAATAATAAGGTTTAATGATGCTATTTCCATCCCAGTATCAGGATCACATTTGACAACCTGTTGCATCCTTTGGATACAAAGTCCAGCAATCCGTCCTCGGATCCTTCAAGGAACTTGAAGCTTTCTACCTTCTCCACTGTGGTCCCGTCGATGTGGATTGGGGGGTGCACCCTCTGCTATTTCCTGAAGTCTACGATCATCTCCTTTGTTTTGTTGACGTTGAGTGAGAGGTTATTTTCCTGGCACCACACTCCCAGAGCCCTCACTTCCTCCCTGTAGGCAGTCTCGTCATTGTTGGTAATCAAGCCTACTACTGTTGTGTCGTCTGCAAACTTGTTGATTGAGTTGGAGGCGTGCTTGGCCACGCAGTCATGGGTGAACAGGGAGTACAGGAGGGGGCTGAGCACGCACCCTTGTGGGGCCCCAGTGTTGAGGATCAGCAAAGTGGAGATGTTGTTTCCTACCTTCACCACCTGGGGGCGGCCCGTCAGGAAGTCCAGGACCCAGTTGCACAGGGCAGGGTTCAGACCCAGGGCTTCGAGCTTGATGATGAGCTTGGAGGGTAATATGGTGTTGAATGCTGAGCTATAGTCAATAAACAGCATTCTTACATAGGTATTCCTCTTGTCCAGATGGAATAGGGCAGTGTGCAGTGTGATGGCAATTGCATTGTCTGTGGATCTATTGGGGCGGTAAGCAAATTGAAGTGGGTCTAGGGTGACAGGTAAGGTAGAGGTGATATGATCCTTGACTAGTCTCTCAAAGCACTTCATGATGACAGAGGTGAGTGCTACAGGGCGATAGTCATTTAGTTCAGTTACCTTTGCGTTATTGGGTACAGGAACAATGGTGGCCATCTTGAAGCATGTGGGAACAGCAGACTGGGAAAGGGAGAGATTGAATATGTCCATAGACACACCAGCCAGCTGGTCTGCGCATGCTCTGAGGACGCGGCTAGGGATGCTGTCTGGGCTGGCAGCCTTGCGGGGGTTAACAGGCTTAAATGTCTTAATCACGTTGGCCATGGAGAAGGAGAGGCCACAGTCCTTGGTAGTGGGCCTCGTCAGTGGCACTGTGTTATCCTCAAAGCGGGTGAAGAAGGTGTTTAGCTTGTCTGGAAGCGAGACGTCTGTGTCGGCGACGTGGCTGGTTTTCCTTTTGTAGTCCATTGAATGTCCAACAAGGGTGAAAGAAAGTGAGGTGGCCAAAGTTAGAGTTGTACAGAGCATTTCCAATGCAGCAGCGGTTAATGGCACTGCCAAGGTGGAGAAAATATCTAGGAAGATAGAAATCATTGTGGTTGCATCGGAACGGTTCCTGGGGCTGAAAGATTTCTCGGCAAAAGAGTTACATGGAATATTGTCAAAAGCCGTACCACCATCTCAGGCCCTAGAGACTGAGAAGGGAGATATGGAGATTTAAAAGAAGGAAGACGTGAGTTTTGTTTTGTCAATGTACTATTTTATTTGGGTGGATTTAGTTAGTTTCCCTATTATGTATGGATTTCTTTTGTTACATGGAATATTGGCAAAAGACGTATCACTCTCTCAGGTCCTAGAGCCTGAGAAGAGAGATATGGAGAACTAAAAGAAGGAAGATATGGGAGTTTTGTTTGTTTTGGCAATATACTATTTTTATTAGGGTGGAGTAAGTCAGTTTGGATTTATTTTTTATTTTATATATTTTGTGATTTCAAACCGTCCAGTTGGTGGCGGCAATACAACTTTTGGATGTAGTCCGCCATAAAATCCACAGAAGAAGAAGAAGAATGCACTCACTGACCTTCCTTGTGCTGCCTCGTCCTGTAGCTAGACGAGTACCTTGAGTTTATTACATTAGTCTTTCATTTTGATTCATCTGATAGAAGTCGAACCATGCCGGGTTCGGTGGAGGTTCCCACTTTGAATGACTTGAATGTTGAGGAGGTAAGAACGAATCATGACGTTGAGAAACAATCTGGTTAGCAATGCTAGCTAGCTATCAGCTGCAATCCAATTGTAGCTAGCATAGCAAGCCAGCATAGCAGGCTGCTGTTAGCTAGCAAGCTTGCTAAATACTGGCTTTCGAACAAGGTTGCAAGCTTGTTAAATACTGGTTTTCGAACAAGGTTGCTAGGTTCCGTGTTGATTGCAAAGTATTGCATAGATAGTGATAACGCCAACTACTTGCTGAGATCTGGGAGTAAAAAGTTAACTAGCAAACGTTAACTAGGTAGGTAGCTCGTTTTTAATTTATGTACAGCAGTCTCTGTTTGGGACATAGCTAACTACAGCTTTTACTAAAAACCATGTCGTGATACCCTACAATGCAAGGTCCCTACCTAGCAAGCTTGCTAGCTATATTATCATGGGAAGTGATTTAATGCGTTATTTTATGCGTTCTAGCTAGCTAGCTACCTGGTTTCATTGAATTCCCCTCCCTCAAGTTGGCTCACATCAAAATGTATTTCTGGCTAGCCGTCAATCTGTTATGATATTCAGCCTGTCCTTGAGTGCATTTGCAGGGCAACTTCAGTTGGCCTACAACAAGAATAGTTGGTCTTTGGGGCGTGTCTAAATACGTCAATATAATGTTATTTGCATTCGGAACAATTAGTTTTGAACTGAATAAAATTAGGTCTGTAAGAAATAGGAACTGTTGCCCTTCTGATCGCCAATATCAAAAACAGTGATGTACTTTAACTGATCTCCCCACTCCAAATACCAGTAAACCAGATTTATGCTCCCAAAAAGTTAGTTTTATTTCAAAGATGGCATAGCTGACAATGTTCACCATTGCTTTTTATCTTTCGTATTATATTAGGGATTAGGCTGTTTAATGTTTGATATTGAAGTAGGCTATACACGTGTCTATATACAGTATGTGTGTCTGTGTTGAATAGTGTCTGAATAGTGTCTCATTCTGCCTGTGTAGATCAGTGTGTCTTCTGCAGTGCTGAAAGGAGCTGCCCACCACTATGGCTCACAGTGTGACAAGGCCAACAAGGAGTTCATGCTCTGTCGCTGGGAGGAGAAGGACCCTAGGAAGTGTCTGAACGAAGGGAGGAAAGTCAACGAGTGTGCACTTAACTTCTTCAGGTAGGTAATCATAGTGTTGACTGACTATTAAACACCCAAATGAAAAAGGTTGGTCTGTTTTACTTCAGCAACTTTAAAGCTGTTTTAGCATCATTAAGGACATTACATTACATTTACATTTTAGTCATTTAGCAGACGCTCTTATCCAGAGCGACTTACAGTTAGTGAGTGCATACATTCTTTTATTATAATTATTTTTTTTTAAAATATATATATATATATATATATATATTTTTTTTTTTCATACTGCCCCCCCCGTGGGAATCGAACCCACAACCCTGGCGTTGCAAACGTCATGCTCTACCAACTGAGCTACATCCCTGCCGGCCATTCCCTCCCCTACCCTGGACGACGCTGTGCCAATTGTGCGCCGCCCCATGGGTCTCCCGGTCGCGGCCGGCTACGACAGAGCCTGTGATGGTTGTGATTGTTGTGATTACATGATACAGTGCATTCGGAAATTATTCAGACCTCTTGACTTTTTCCCAAAAAAAATTACGTTACAGCCTTGTTCTAAAATGGATAAAAGTATTGCTTCCCCTCATAATGACAAAGCAAAAACAGGTTTTTAGAAATTTTTGCATATGTATTATAAATAAAAAAAACTGAAATATGACATTTACATAAGGATTCAGACCCTTTACTCAGTACTTTGTTGAAGCACCTTTTGGCAGCGATTACAGCCTCGGGTTTTCTTGGGTATGACGCTACAAACTTGGCACACCTGTATTTGGGGAGTTTCTCCCATTCTTCTCTGCAGATCCTCTCAAGCTCTGTCAGGTTGGATGTCAAGGACATTCAGAGACTCGTCCCGAAGCCATTCATGCGTTATCTTGGCTGTGTGCTTAGGGTCATTGTCCTGTTGGAAGGTGAACCTTCGCCCCAGTCTGAGGTCCTGAGTAGGTTTTCATCAAGGATCTCTCTGTAGTTTGCTCCGTTCATCTTTCCCTCGATCCTGACTAGTCTCCCAGTCCCTGACGCTGAAAAACATCCCAGCAGCATGATGCTGCCACCACCATGCTTCACCGTAGGGATGGTGCCAGGTTTCCTCCAGATGTGATGCTTGGAATTCAGGCCAAAGAGTTAAATCTTGGTTTCATCAGATCAGAGAATCTTGATTCTCAAGGTCTGAGAGTCCTTTAGGTGCCTTTTGGCAAACTCCAAGCGGGCTGTCATGTGCCTTTTTTTTACTGAGGAATGGCTTCCGTCTGGCCACTCTACCATAAAGGTCTGATTGGTGGGAGTGCTGCAGAGATGGTTGTCCTTCTGGAAGGTTCTCCCATCTCCACAGAGGGAATCTGGAGCTCTGTCAGAGTGACCATTGGGTTCTTAGTCACCTCCCTGACCAAGGCCCTTCTCCCCCGATTGCTCAGTTTGGCCGGGCGGCCAGTTCTAGGAAGAGTCTTGGTGGTTCCAAACTTCTTCCATTTAAGAATGATGGAGGCCACTGTGTTCTTGGACCTTCAATGCTGCAGAAATGTTTTGGTGCCTCGACACAATCCTGTCTCTGAGCTCTACGGAGAATTCCTTCGACCTCATGGCTTGGTTTTTGCTCTGACATGCACTGTCAACTGTGGGACCTTTATATAGACAGGTGTGTGCCTTTCCAAATCATGTCCAATCAATTGAATTTACCACAGGTGGAGTCCAATCAAGTTGTAGAAACATCTCAAGGATAATCAATGGAAACAGGATGCACCTGAGCTCAATTTCGAGTCTCATAGCAAAGGGTCTGAATACTTAGGTAAATAAGGTATTTCTGTTTTATACATTTGCAAAAAATTCTAAAAACCTGTTTTCGCTTAGTCATTATGGGGTATTGTGTGTAGATTGCTGATGAAAAATAAATAATTTAATCAATTTTAGAATAAGGCTGTAACGTAAAACAAAATGTGGAAAAAGTAAATTAGTCTGAATACTTTCCGAATGTACTGTATAAGATTTTCAGCCTGCATGTGTTTTTACAACAGAAATTGAAAAGATGTCAAGCCTTGTCAGGATTCTGCTGTATGTTTACTGTATGAAACGGCTGATCCACATCCAGCAGCCTTTACTGAACTTCGCTGTCTGCCATTTTGATTCATCGTCTTGTCAACAGTTTTCAGCCGATGAAAGCCTCAACCTGGGTGTTTTGATATTGCCTTTACAACAGGGTGAAGATATTTCAATTTAGGTTAAACCTAAAGCACATGTTTTCCTTTCCACTTCTGTTCTGCAACTGACCAACGAGTCAATGGAGTGGTAGGCTAACTATATACTGTCTGTCAGACATGGGATATACAGGTAACTGACAAAATAAAGGAAACGCCAACATAGTGTCTCAATAGGGCGTTGGGCCACATCGAGCCAGAGCAGCTTTAATGGAACTCGTGGAGGGATGCGACACCATTCCTCCACAAGAAATTCCATAATTTGGTGTTTTGTTGATGGTGGTGGAAAACGCTATCTCAGGCGCCGCTCCAGAATCTCCCATAAGTGTTCAATTGGGTTGAGATCTGGTGACTGAGACGGCCATGACATATGGTTTTCATGGGTTGTCTCACTGTGGGGCATGGCGGGCGGCTGTGTTTACAGAAGGCCGCTGTGCAATTATAACACCTATTGATGCCGGACACACAGGTACATACCTCTGCAGTGACTGGTATCTGTCCCTGAATTGGGCAGGGTTTGACATGCAGGCTTGCTCTGTAAGGTCCACAAATAAAACTACTTCCAAATCAGGAACTAATAAACAGTTCTGCTCCCAGATGTAAACAGGGTTACTGAGAATGGTAAAACACAGCATTATTGTAATGGTACAAGGTTTTGGCAAACTTGTAATTACACCAGGTTATTTATGCTTTTGGAGGTCCTACACCTATTTGAAGTGGTACCTTACCCACATTACAAATGTCAATAAACATAGGGCTAGCTAGATAGTAGTACATGGATCTGGACTGGATAATGTTTTGTAATAAAAAAAATTGGGATCAAGGATCATAATATTATGTAGTATGTACTCAAGTGTTAATTTGACCGTAAGAAAGCTAACTCTTGTACAGCATGTTTGGAAAGTGATACATTTAGAACTCACTTCAGTTGCCTGAGTGAGATGGGGGACATTCGTCAACAGCCTATGCTCCTTAAAAGAACCGAGGGCTTAAGTAAGTAAATAGATGCCTGGGGAAGTGATTCTGTCTTAACTGTCACCTTAGAAAACAACGTGTCCTAATCAGATGTTTCCTCCAGGCAGATAAAGGGGAGCTGTGCTGAGTCCTTCACAGAGTACTGGACCTGCCTGGACTACTCCAACCTGGCGGAGCTGCGTCACTGCCGCCAACAGCAGCAGGCCTTTGACAGTTGTGTGCAGGACAAGCTGGGCTGGGAGAGACCCAACCTGGGAGAACTGTCCAAGGTGAGGTCCTTTAAACTATTACCAGAAGGAAAAGTCGGCTCATTTAGCATATGCTCTTATCCAGAGCGACTTACAGCAGTGAGTCCACACATTTTGTGGACACATACATACATATACTTTTTCTTTGTACCGGTCCCCCGTGGGAATCGGAACCCACAACCCTGGCGTTACAAGCATCATGCTCTACCAACTGAGCCACACGGAACCTCCCAGACATTTTTATTTATTTTATTTCACCTTTTATTTAACCAGGTAAGCCAGTTGAGAACAAGTTCTCATTTACAACTGCCACCTTGCCAAGATAAAGCAAAGCAGTGCGATTTAAAAACAGCAAGTGATCGATGTGCAAATAGAGATACTGGGGTGCAAATTAGCAAAATAAATAACAATATGGGGATGAGGTAGTTGGGTGGCCTAATTACAGATGGGCTGTGTGCAGGTGCAGTGATCGGTAAGGTGCTCTGACAACTGATGCTTAAAGTTAATGAGGGAGATAAGTGTCTCCAGCTTCAGAGATTTTTGTAGTTCGTTCCAGTCATTTGCAGCAGAGAACTGGAAGGAATGGCGGCCAAAGGAGGTGTTGGCTTTTGGGATGACCAGTGAAATATACCTGCTGGAGCGCATACTACGGGTGGGTGTTGCTATGGTGACCAATGAGCTAAGATAAGGTGGGGATTTGCCTAGAAGTGATTTATAGATGACCTGGAGCCAGTGGGTTTGGCGACGAATATGTAGTGAGGGCCAGCCAACGAGAGCGTACAGGTCACAATGGTGGGTAGTATATGGGGCTTTGGTGACAACGGATGGCACTGTGATAGACTATATCCAATTTGCTGAGTTGAGTGTTGGAAGCTATTTTGTAAATTACATCGCCGAAGTCATGGATCGGTAGGATAGTCAGTTTTACGAGGGCATGTTTAGCAGCATGAGTGAAGGAGGCTTTGTTGCGAAATAGGAAGCCGATTCTAGATTTAACTTTGGATTGGAGATGCTTAATGTGAGTCTGGAAGGAGAGTTTACAGTCTAACCAGACACCTAGGTATTTGTAGTTGTCCACATATTCTAAGTCAGACCCACGTGGTCCTCTGTAGCTCAGCTGGTAGAGCACGGCGCTTGTAACGCCAAGGTAGTGGGTTCGATCCCCGGGACCACCCATACACAAAAATGTATGCACGCATGACTGTAAGTCGCTTTGGATAAAAGCGTCTGCTAAATGGCATATAATTAATAATTATAATTAGTGATTCTAGTCAGGCGGGCGGGTGCAAGCAGCGTTCGGTTGAAGAGCATGCATTTAGTTTTACTAGTGTTTAAGAGCAGTTGGAGGCTACGGAAGGAGTGTTGTATGGCGTTGAAGCTCGTTTGGAGGTTTGTTAACACAGTGTCCAATGAAGGGCCAGATGTATACAAAATGGTGTCGTCTGCGTAGAGGTGGATCTGAGAGTCACCAGCAGCAAGAGCAACATCATTGATATACACAGAGAATAGAGTCGGCCCGAGAATTGAACCCTGTGGCACCCCCATAGAGACTGCCATAGGTCCAGACAACAGGCCCTCCGATTTGACACATTGAACTCTATCTGAAAAGTAGTTGGTGAACCAGGCGAGGCAGTCAGTTGAGAAACCAAGGCTATTTAGTCTGCCAATAAGAATGCGGTGATTGACAGAGTCAAAAGCCTTGGCCAGGTCGATGAAGACGGCTGCACAGTACTGTATTTTCTCAATCGCGGTTATTATATCGTTTAGGACCTTGAGCGTGGCTGAGGTGCACCCATGACCAGCTCGTAAACCAGATTGCATAGCGGAGAAGGTACGGTGGGATTCGAAGTGGTCCGTGATCTGTTTGTTAACTTGGCTTTCAAAAACTTTCGAAAGGCACGGCAGGATGGATATAGGTCTGTAACAGTTTGGATCTAGAGTGTCACCCCCTTTGAACAGGGGGATGACCACGGCAGCTTTCCAATCTCCGGGGATCTCAGACGATACGAAAGAGGTTGAACAGGCTAGTAATAGGGGTTGCGACAATTTCGGCAGCTAATTTTAGAAAGAAAGGGTCCAGATTGTCTAGCCCAGCTGATTTGTAGGTGTCCAGATTTTGCAGCTCTTTCAGGACATCAGCTATCTGAATTTGGGTGAAGGAGAAGCGGGGGGGGCATGGGCAAGTTGCAGCTGAGGGTGCAGAGCTGGTGGCCGGGGTAGGGGTAGCCAGGTGGAAAGCATGGCCGGCCAGCCGTAGCAAAATGCTAATTGAAATTCTCGATTATCGTAGATTTATCGGTGGTGACAGTGTTTCCTAGCCTCAGTGCAGTGGGTAGCTGGGAGGAGGTGCTTTTATTCACATACTAAAATAAAGCTTTAGGTGATTCAATTATAAGATTATGTTTGGGAACAACAAAACAGTGATTCTATGTATTGGACTTTCATTTTGTCCAGCTCCTGATGTTATGGTGCATAACCCGCTCCCATTCTCTTACCTATACTACCCGCTTGTCTGCGGGTTGGTTTTCTCCCTTTGCCTCTCAGTCCTCCATTAACGGTGCAAATGCTAGGTAAACAGTACTTACTCACATTTTGAAAACCGCTTTAAGCCTGTTGACACAGATCTTCATTGAACCTAATATGCTTTCTCTTTTACAAGCAAAACATTCACTTGTGTTCTTAGTATAGACCTACGAACCGGTCTGCTTGCTCCCTGTCTCCTCTTCTCTTTGGATTTATTTAATGTTTCGGCTCATGTTTCTCTTCAGGTGACAAAGGTGGACACCACTCGTCCCCTTCCTGAGAATGCTTACCACTCGAGGCCCCGGCCAGAGCCCAACCCTGTGATCGAGGGCCAGCTGCAGCCAGCCAAGCACGGCAGCCGACTCTTCTTCTGGAGCTGGTAAAGGGTCAGCTTCCCTGCCCCAATCCTAACCTTAACCATTAGGAGGGGGGATGCAAAACTAGGGACAACTTCACCCTACACCAGAATGCAGTCCTCCAGAGCCTATCCCATCATGCCTGCTGTCTTGTCCAGTACAGCACACCCACCGTCATCAGACCTCGTTGGACAGGAAGGGACGTCTTTGTGCACCAGCCATCGTACACCTCTGCTGTCCCTATATTGTAGAAATGTTAATGAATGAACTAAAAGCTACTTATGTGTTTTATTGTTGTGAAATAAATACTGAATATTGAACTTGTTTAGAAATCGCCTGTCTGGTAGTTAGAATATTGTACCGCACATCGGTTTTTATGGGAATGTTCAGCTGAAATGTGTTGTATTTTTGAATTTGGTTCAAAAGACACCATAAAATGTATTTTCTACAAACTGTAGGAGATCATTGATTAAGTTATGATTTTGCAGACAGGAACTGTGTCCTGGAGTGTAGTCATCATCAACTGTATTGTTGGGTTCAGGGTCAGTACCTGTGGGCACAGTCCAGTTTCCTCCTGTTCTCCCTGCTCACTCTCTCCCTGAGACCTGGAGGATGGTCCTGGGAAGACTGATGGGGCCACTTCAAAGACAGGGTGCATCCCAAATGGCACCCTATTCCCTATATAGTGCACTACTTTTGACCATAGCCCTAGGGTGCCATTTGGGACGTAACCCCAGAGTCATAGAGAGAGAAGGCTGTTGTGCCAATATCCACACACTGTCAGACAAAGGAAAACTGTCTAACGAGTATTGGAACAATACTGAAGGGGACTTTAAATGGCCTAAAGGTTCTCAATTCAACTTTATTGTCCCCACAGGAAAATCAGCATGTCACTCTGACCTGTAGTGTACTCTTCACTAAAGTGTTAACAATCATGAGGCCTTTGTCTGTTTAGTGATTCCTTATGTTTTTATATTATAAAGGGTTATAAAGATGTAAATACGTAGAGTCAGAGTTCTGTTAGTGCAGTGTGGAGTCTGAGAGGTCGGCTGTCAGTGCAGAATGGGGTCGGCTGTCAGTGCAGTATGGGATCTGAGAGGTCGGCTGTCAGTGCAGTATGGGATCTGAGAGGTCTGATGTCAGTGCAGTATGGGATCTGAGAGGTCTGATGTCAGTGCAGTATGGGATCTGAGAGGTCTGATGTCAGTGCAGTATGGGGTCTTTGGGCTGATGTCAGTGCAGTATGGGATCTGAGAGGTCTGGTGTCAGTGCAGTATGGGATCTGAGAGGTCTGATGTCAGTGCAGTATGGGGTCTTTGGGCTGATGTCAGTGCAGTATGGGGTCTGAGAGGTCTGATGTCAGTGCAGTATGGAGTCTTTGGGCTGATGTCAGTGCAGTATGGGGTCTGAGAGGTCTGATGTCAGTGCAGTATGGGATCTGAGAGGTCTGATGTCAGTGCAGTATGGGGTCTGAGAGGTCTGATGTCAGTGCAGTATGGGATCTGAGAGGTCTGATGTCAGTGCAGTATGGGGTCTGAGAGGTCTGATGTCAGTGCAGTATGGGGTCTTTGGGCTGATGTCAGTGCAGTATGGGATCTGATGTCAGTGCAGTATGGAGTCTTTGGGCTGATGTCAGTGTGGAGTCAGAGGTCCTTGGCAGGGGGAGAGGTAGGGCTGCCTGTTTGCCGCCAGGAATACAGAGGGTGCATCCAAATTAGCACCCTATTTCCTTGATAGTGCACTACTGTTGACCAGAGCCCCTGTTGCTGACAGGGAAACACTACTCCTCTGGGGTTCAGTCCCAAATGGCACACTATTCCATATTATTGTAATTTTATCAGCAGTCTTAAGCATAGTGAGGACATACAGTAGCTGGATATTCTGGAAATTTTTCTCACAGCCTCCATCCTATATAAAACAGCCTTTCCATCCTCAAAAAAACAGCCTCTCCGTCCTCTGTAAAACAGCCTCTCCGTCCTCTGTAAAACCAATTCACAGATGAGATTGAGCCCATTGAATTCAGAAGATGTCTTTAACAAAGGAGACATTACTGTGATGGCTACATTCCTATCCTCTCCTGCCCCCCTCTCCCGAAAAGGGAAACTCAATTGTTGTCAGAGGGCCGATTCTGTAGAGATCCCCTGAGATGTGATCTCTGGTCTGTACCGGTGGCTCGTGCAGGAAGCGTCCGACAGCGGTGGTCCTGACCTGGGCGATGTGCAGCGGGATGGATGGGACGAAACAGGGATGAGGAAGGGGTCGAGAGGGGATGGAGTGGCACAAGGCAGGGCCTGCCTGCGTGTGGCGGGCAGAGGAGTTGAGGAGGGTGGGTCTAGTGGCTCGTGGCATGCCCGGCTCAGAGCCCCTCATAGGAAAAGGGGGGGTCACCATCAGTTGAATCTGACCTCCTGCAGGAAGCCCACTCTGGCAGAGGAAAGAAATACAAAACAGGACTTTGTCAAATCAACAGCCCGCTCGGGACAGGAGACTGCAGTGCTAAAGCTCTTAAACAAGCGAATTCACGTTCCCCAATTGTCAAAGTTCCCATTGTTCAGCCCACCACTTTAACAGAATCAAATAAATATTTGAAGTGGCGGTGGCTCGTGGGTACAAACAGTCAGTTCCTGGCCAACTTTTTTTTATCTCACAGTCATCAGGTCCTCTGTGTTGGAGACCAGGGATGGAATTCTATGAGGTGTCAAAGGAAGTCTTTTCATAAGCACTGGTTATTTGGCATATTTAGTGTTTGGTTTAGCTGAATATCCTTTGTTGTTAGTTGTAGTAATGCTTCCCCTAAAATCACTTTTTTGTCAAGGCAATCATCTCGATTTTTGGCAATTCTTGATTGCTTTTAGCTATTAGGGTGTTGAATCAATCAAAATGCAAATTATTTTGTCTTAGAAATCTGTCTTGTCTCGCAAAAATGAAAAGTATCAATGCCATTATGAACCTTGTCAAGCAGACCTATTTCATTAGTTTATCCTCTAGTCCTCTGTTGAGCTCTCTGTTCCGTACATGGGTTGAGTTCTGCTTTAATGTTTCTTCTCAGCATGTACTTGCCTGCTTTGAACTCCCATGCAGGTTCTACTTAATACCCAGTCTGACTCTGCCACTCATGGGAATTGTCATTTTGTAGAGTACAAAGAGATCTGGGACTGGAAGTCACTCCCCAGATCCCCACCAGTCTAGTCTGAATAAGTCCTGGACTAGTCCTCTCTCTTTTGTTAAACCCAGACCTGGGTTCAAATAGTATTTGAAATCATTTCAAATACCTACACTGTGCTTGAGTAAGATTTTCTGTTGTAATGGAGCCAATAGAAAAGTCCCAAAAGGGCAAATCCCGCCAATCTGGTACTCCAGTAAGGCTAAAGCCAAACTCTCCATATTTTAAATATTTCAAAATATTATTTGAACCCAGGTCTGGTTAAGCCAACAGAGAGATGTCTTTCTCCCAATGTCTTTCAACTGAAGTTGGAAAACCCCTTGCACATTTTTCCATAACATGAACATGATTAGCAGAGGAAGAATTCTTGCATTTTAATGGGATTACTGTCATGTGTTTGACATGAGGGACCTATTCTACAAACCCCACTCAACCACCCCAACCACTGGTGTCCTGCCTGACCAATTATAGAAATCAGGGCAACAAGGAAAAGTTTAGGCCAACATAGAAAGCTGTTTCTTTCCCTGGTTTCCCTCCCATCTTCCCTAATGTCTACCTCTTGTAATGAATTAATTTGTCAAGTTAATGCTTTTCAGCCAGATATCAACCTTTCAAAGTATTGTCATTTCAGGGTCATTTTAAAGGTGGCTGAATATACAGATTAATATTGTGTGTCTATATACCATATAAATGAAACAATTACTCAGAAGATGAGCTACAGTCCCGTGTAGCTCAGTTGGTAGAGCATGGCGCTTGCAATGCCAGGGTTGTGGGTTCGTTTCCCACGGGGGGCCAGTATGAAAATGTATGCACTCACTAACTGTAAGTTGCTCTGGATAAGAGCGTCTGCTAAATGACTAAAATGTAAGATAATCTTCTAGTGTTATATGATCACACACATCATAAACAGGATAACTAGTCAGCACAACTGAATGCATTCAACCAAAATGTGTCTTCCACATTTAACTCAACCCCTCTGAATCAGAGCGGTGCAGGGGGCTGCCTTAATCGACGTCCGTGGCACCCGGAGAGCAGTTGTTATTGGGGGTTAACTGCCTTGGTCAAGGGCAGAACGACAGATTTTTCCACCTTGATGGCTCAGGAATTCGAACCAGCGACCTTTCAGTTACTGGCCCACTGCTCTTAACCGCTAGACTACCTGCCGCCCTGTGAAGAGATAATCATAGAGGATGACAGAACCTTTTTAAAGTGACAGAATCATTGTTTACATTCCATTGGCTTTACGCTTCACATACGCCTTTTCAAATGCCTATGAATGGTTTGGTTAAGCTAACATTGAATTACTGCTGTGTGTGTTTCAGTGAGCGAGCGAGGTGTTAGCAGGGCAAAGACAAGACAGCGCAGGTGAGCTCTCTCTCGCTCCACAGCACTCTGATGACGCAGCCTGGTGGCCCTCTGATGACGCAGCCAGGTGGCACTCTGATGACGCAGCCTGGTGGCCCTCTGATGACGCAGGCTGGTGGCACTCTGATGACGCAGCCTGGTGGCACTCTGATGACGCAGGCTGGTGGCACTCTGATGACGCAGCCTGGTGGCACTCTGATGACGCAGCCTGGTGGCCCTCTGATGACGCAGCCTGGTGGCCCTCTGATGACGCAGCCAGGTGGCCCTCTGATGACGCAGCCTGGTGGCCCTCTGATGACACAGCCAGGTGGCCCTCTGATGACGCAGCCAGGTGGCCCTCTGATGACGCAGCCTGGTGGCCCTCTGATGACGCAGCCAGGTGGCCCTCTGATGACGCAGCCTGGTGGCCCTCTGATGACACAGCCAGGTGGCCCTCTGATGACGCAGCCTGGTGGCACTCTGATGACGCAGCCAGGTGGCCCTCTGTAGGTCTACTGTATGTGCAAATGGAAATCCCAAAAAAATATCACTTTCAACTGTTCAGTTTCTTATAATACATTTTATTTTTATTTTATTTTGTTATGTGTTCCCTGGTCTGCTATCTTTACAGGAACATTTGTTCATTTTTATAAACTGTTTCTATTTACCAAAAAAAATATTGTTCGTATTATTTCAATTTGTACCCTTGAATAGCGCTGTGCTGGTAAGGTAAATATATTTTTAGAGTTTTCAACACCTGACTTCTTCAGGATCAATAGAATGTGCTTTTGAATCAGTGCTAACAGACTAATGTGAAAACTGTGTGTGTTGACATGTTCTGTCTAAAGGATTCCTATTTCTCCCCAGGGTGTTGCCTCTGCTTAGCACTCCATGAGTTGTGGTGATGTGTCCCAAATGGCACCTTAATCCCTATGTAGTGCACTACTTTTGACCAGAGCAGGGAATAGGGTGCAATTTGGGACGCAGTGTGGTGCTGTTAACCTCTTTATACTCCCCCAGGGTATTGTTATACACTGTCAGGAGGATTTGTATTTATTTGTCCATGTCAAATATTGACTAATATTAGGTCTAGAATTACAGTACTAACAGATGAGTAATTGGATGTTAGGTCCAAAAACCAGAGGATACAAAATGGTTGTGTCTGTTGTTTGACAACTATTTGAGTCAGTGTCAGTGAGGGGAAGACCCAGCTGTTGAAAGCTGAATGTTGGATGGATGGATGCAGTGTGTGTGTGTGTGTGTGTGTGTGTGTGTGTGTGTGTTACGCAGATGGCCACATGCATGTATGTCTGTATGCCTGCGCACATATGACTGTGTGTGTGTGTGCGCGCGTGTGTGTGTGTGTGTGTGTGTGGGCGCAACGGAGCGGGGCTGCAGATCCTCCTGGGCTGGCCCTGGCCTGTGTTACTCCTCCTGAGATACAGCCCTGGGTTCAGTCCCAAAAGGCACCCTTTTCCCTATAGGGAAAAGCCATTTGGGACGCAACACTGGGCTCAGGAATATTTACAGCTTCACTGTTCCACTGTGGCGTGCAAGCTCCAATCCCTTTTTTCTCTCTCTCTCTTCTCCTCTCCGCGCAGGAGAGATGGAGAGATGGAGAGAGACCCACTGTCATGTACAGCATTGTTTGTTGAAACTCCAGCCGATTCATTGTTTTCGCTCAGTGGGGAGAGTTAGAATCCCCAAAAGTGATTTCTCTCATCACTCTTCTCAGCCAAGCCGAGGGCCGAGAGAGTGCTTCTACATGTTCCACTTACTTTCTCCCTTCCTCCCCCTCTTCTCTCCTCCCTCCTCCCCCTCTTCTCTCCTCCCTCATCCCCCTCTTCTCTCCTCCCTTCCTCCCCCACTTCTCTCCTCCCTTCCTCCCCCTCTTCTCTCCTCCCTTCCTCGCCACGGGTTCTCTCTATTCTCTTACCTCCTTTTATCTTACGATGCCTCACCTTCATTTTCATGTCTACTAGTCAATGCAAACCCTCTTAAGTCATTTTTAAAGCCACTTTGCCGTTGTCTATCCTTATTAACTTGTTCCCACACACACATTTAGAATCAAAGCTCAGTGAGAGAACTTTAGTTGGCAGTGCTACGTTTGCTATATGTTAGCGCATTTGCCTCATACCCAATTCCCATGCATTTTTGGCCGATGTCATTTTAATGCAGTTGTGTGTGCGGTTTCCAGGAGGTATATGGAGGCATTCCTCCGCACTGCGCTCATCTAAACAGATTTAGTTAAAAGGGACGCGTTACGGCGCAGCGCAGCTTGGCTCCTCCGGTGGTTCCTATCTGACTGCTAGCTCAGCCTGCTAGGGTTTCCTACACATGTCAAGGTGGGTTAGTCTTTCCCCGTCTCCGCTTGCTGGGGCCTTGGTGGGCTATCAGTCACACCGCCGGCCGGGCCCAGGCCACCTCCCTCCCCTAACCCTCCCTCCCCTAACCCTGGCTGCCCTAACCCTCCCTCCCCTAACCCTCCCTCCCCTAACCCTGGCTGCCCTAACCCTCCCTCCCCTAACCCTCCCTCCCCTAACCCTGGCTGCCCTAACCCTCCCTCCCCTAACCCTCCCTCCCCCTAACCCTGGCTGCCCTAACCCTCCCTCCCCTCCCCTAACCCTCCCTCCCCTAACCCTCCCTCCCCCTAACCCTGGCTGCCCTAACCCTCCCTCCCCTCCCCTAACCCTCCCTCCCCTAACCCTCCCTCCCCTAACCCTGGCTGCCCTAACCCTCCCTCCCCTAACCCTCCCTCCCCTAACCCTGGCTGCCCTAACCCTCCCTCCCCTCCCCTAACCCTCCCTCCCCTAACCCTCCCTCCCTCCCCTAACCCTCCCTCCCCTAACCCTCCCTCCCCTAACCCTCCCTCCCCCTAACCCTGGCTGCCCTAACCCTCCCTCCCCCTAACCCTCCCTCCCCTAACCCTGGCTGCCCTAACCCTCCCTCCCCCTCCCCTAACCCTCCCTCCCCTAACCCTCCCTCCCCTAACCCTGGCTGCCCTAACCCTCCCTCCCCTCCCCTAACCCTCCCTCCCCTAACCCTCCCTCCCCTAACCCTGGCTGCCCTAACCCTCCCTCCCCTAACCCTCCCTCCCCTAACCCTGGCTGCCCTAACCCTCCCTCCCCTCCCCCTAACCCTCCCTCCCCTAACCCTCCCTCCCCTCCCCTAACCCTCCCTCCCCTAACCCTCCCTCCCCTAACCCTCCCTCCACTAACCCTGGCTGCCCTAACCCTGGCTGCCCTAACCCTCCCTCCCCTAACCCTGGCTGCCCTAACCCTCCCTCCCCTAACCCTGGCTGCCCTAACCCTCCCTCCCCTAACCCTCCCTCCCCTAACCCTCCCTCCCCTAACCCTGGCTGCCCTAACCCTGGCTGCCCTAACCCTCCCTCCCCTAACCCTGGCTGCCCCTAACCCTCCCTCCCCTAACCCTCCCTCCCCCTAACCCTGGCTGCCCTAACCCTCCCTCCCCTAACCCTCCCTCCCCTAACCCTGGCTGCCCTAACCCTCCCTCCCCTAACCCTCCCTCCCTCCCCCTAACCCTCCCTCCCCTAACCCTCCCTCCCCTAACCCTCCCTCCCCTAACCCTGGCTGCCCTAACCCTCCCTCCCCTAACCCTCCCTCCCCTAACCCTGGCTGCCCTAACCCTCCCTCCCCCTAACCCTCCCTCCCCTAACCCTGGCTGCCCTAACCCTCCCTCCCCTAACCCTCCCTCCCCCTAACCCTCCCTCCCCTAACCCTGGCTGCCCTAACCCTCCCTCCCCTCCCCTAACCCTCCCTCCCCTAACCCTGGCTGCCCTAACCCTCCCTCAACTAACCCTCCCTCCCCTAACCCTGGCTGCCCTTTCTGGGTGTCCACATCACTTTCCCCCCTTTCCCCTCCATCTCCTCTCTCCTTTCTTCTCCTTCTCTCCTGTCTTTAGTGGCTCCCTGGAGGCTTTCTCTCAACGGTCACCTTTCATCCTCTTCCCTATGACCTATGACCTGCGTCTAAACACAAGGCAATTGATTTTCTCCTAATACTGGTCAGTTGGCCCCCCCGCCAGGCCACATCTGACGTGGTACGGACACATGATTGTGTCCAGAATCTGTCTATTTTAGGATTCCTTGCCCTCAGCTCCCCCTTAACTATCAAGCCACAAGTTCAACAAGTTGAGATGGATATATTTATTCAGGTAACCACAGCAGGATAGTGTGGGATGCTAGAAATCCTGTTTACTGTATTGGCCCATGGGGCTGCAGCTGCTGTTGCATGTTGGTGGAATTAACACACACCATCAGGCTGATATAGAAGGAAGAGGATTATTATTGTCTGTAGTGGAAATGCCTTAACACCCCAAGGTGCTATCTGCTACATTCTCTCCCCTATGACATCACTTGTTATCCAGGAAGTTTGTAGAATAGAACGTGTGGACTGGTTCCAGGTCATTCTGATGGTTGGAGTGTGTAGATTATTTTACAGCATGCACTTGTATTAGCCTCTGGGGAATAGTGCAGGTGTCATTCCAATATGGCAACCAAGGAACATCATGTAACATCTCCAGTCCATCTACTACTCCACAGAAACACCTAGATGCTCCTTTATCCTCGCTGGAATCAAGACTACATTTCAACAATCAACAGAAATAGCACCACATGACTGAGCAGGTTATATGTTAAAGGGATAGTTCACATGTCATTTTGTAATTTTAAATACATATCTTTCTATGTATAAGGACACATTTAGTGTTCTGTTCTGGTCTGCCTTCTGTTGTAAATATTGAATACCATACATCGCTTAACTCTTTCATATACCTTCACCATGACTTGAGTTTTCACACAGCTCTGTATGTCTGTGAAGTATTACAGAGAGGGACCTTGTTGAAAACAGTCACACCTTGTCACAGTGTTTCCTCTGTCAGGCTAGTCTGTGCTGTGTTGTTGTTCAGGTACTCAGTGAGAGAGAGTCAGTCCAGGCCAGGGCACCCGTCCACAGCCATGTACACCTTCAACCTGCCCAACACACAGGTTGTGTCCCAAATGGGACCCTATTCCCCATATAGTGCACTACTTTGCACTAGTATTTGCACTAAATAGGGAATAGGGTGTCCTATCCCAGCACTTCCACGTTTGCCTTGCCTGTTAGTGTCCCACATGGAGCCTGTACACAACCCAATTACAACACCACTGCTTAATTGTGAACTGCCAGTCAGTTTGTGAGTCAAAACTAAAATAACTTTTTGCAAAGAATAATAAACAGGATGGGGATTTTTCGTGGGAGGAAACCTTTAGTTTACTATATGACATGTTTCTTAATAGTGCTAAAGTGTTCTGTGTTCTTTAGATAAACAATTGGGAGTTTTGCATACTGGGGCATGAAAGAATGCAGAGTTTCTCTGCCCCGCACACACACATGTCAGCAATTTGGCGGCCTTGTGTATTTTGGATGTAAAAAAAACCTGCAGCATTTCAAAGTAAACGAAAGAAGGAAAGTCTTATCCGCCTGGCAGCTGTGCTCGGCACCAAATTGCTTTCAGCTGATGCACTGCAGCTCAAACTTGCTTGGGTAATGTCAAGTGATGCATTGCAATAGTGAGAAAACAACACGGATAGAAAAATAAGGAGGAAAGAAACGGTGGAAAGTTCCTATGCTTGTCCGGGCAAACCTTCCTACGCGCCACCCAAAACCCCCCACCTTCACCCTCGTCCTCCTCAGGTCTCTGAAAAAGAGGATTGTGGTACCTAAGATACGATCCATTGCCAGGTCATTCTTGTAAATAACAATTTGCTCTTAACACTCGCCTGGTTAAATTAAGGTTAATAATAATAATAAAGGGTTCATTCAAATTAAAATTAACCTCTTGGAAAAATCAACTACTAATCAATCTTCTCATCAGAGCCTTAGTAGGGGTTTGATACACAGAACAACTCTTAACTTTCTCTCCACTGCACATTGTTGTCCTCAGGCAACAGAAACCCTTTTTGGCCCCCATATCATTTTTTTATTTTTTATTCTACAGATTACAAAATGTGGTGATGACATGTCTGTAAACAATCCAATGAGGTGCAGAAGTTGGTATGATGATACAGTGGGGGAAAAAAGTATTTAGTCAGCCACCAATTGTGCAAGTTCTCCCACTTAAAAAGATGAGAGAGGCCTGTAATTTTCATCATAGGTGTCAAGGTAGATGTAGGTGGGTGTGGTGGTGGAATCAGGCGCAGGACGCAGAACGTTAGTCCAACAGACTTTAGTTGATGCACACGAAAAACAATCACAAACAAACGCTCTGAGGCGAAACTCCGCACGTAGGCGAAAATAACGGGCGCACTAACAGGTGCGAAAAAAACACTCCAAACAATGGAGATATAGCTCAACCGAGCAAACAGTAGAAATAAAGCCTACCGGCACGACAGTAAAACAATCACACACAACACTAGACAAACACAACGAGAACTTATAGGACACTAATTACACTAAACGATAACAGGTGTAACAACAATCAGACAAAAGCAAACGAACATAGAAACATGCAACGGTGGCAGCTAGTATTCCGGAGACGACGAACGCCGAAGCCTGCCCGAGCAAGGAAGAGAGGCAGCCTCGGCCGAAACCGTGACAGTACCCCCCCCCTTGACGCGCGGCTCCAGACGTGCGCCGACTCCGGCCTCTGGGACGACCAGGAGGACGCGGAGCAGGGTGCGTCGGGTGCCCACGATGGAATTCCGTCAGGAGAGACGGGTCCAAAATGTCTCTCCTCGGCACCCAGCACCGTTCCTCCGGGCCGTACTCCCTCCCACTCCACTAGATATTGGAGACCCCCCATCCGACGTCTCGAATCCAAGATGGACCGCACGGAGTACGCCGGTGCCCCCTCGATGTCCAATGGGGGCGGAGGAGTCTCCCTGATCTCACTTTCTTGGAGTGGGCCAGCTACCACCGGCCTGAGAAGAGACACATGGAACGAGGGGTTAATACTTTTATACTCAACAGGTAGTTGTAATTTGTAACACACCTCGTTCAACCTTCTCAGGACTTTAAATGGCCCTACAAACCGCCGACCCAGTTTCCGACAGGGCAGGCGGAGGGGCAGGTTTCTGGTAGAGAGCCAGACTCGATCACCAGGTGCGTACACCGGTCCCTCACTGCGGTGGAGATCGGCGCTCGCCTTATGACGACGGAGGGCCCGCTGCAGGTGGACGTGTGCAGCGTTCCATGTCTCCTCCGAGCGCCGCGCCCACTCATCCACCGCAGGAGCCTCGATCTGGCTCTGCTGCCAAGGTGCCAGAACCGGCTGGTAACCTAACACACATTGGAAAGGGGTTAGGTTAGTGGAGGAATGGCGTAGGGAATTCTGGGCCATTTCGGCCCAGGAACGACCTTGCCCACTCCTCCGGCCGGTCCTGGCAGTATGTTCTAAGAAACCTACCCACATCCTGGTTCACGCGTTCCACCTGCCCATTACTCTCCGGGTGGTAACCCGAGGTGAGGCTTACCGAGACCCCCAACCGCTCCATAAACGCTCTCCAGACTCTGGAGGTAAATTGGGGACCTCGATCAGACACAATATCCTCGGGTACCCCGTAGTGCCGGAACACATGGGTGAATAGTGCTTCGGCGGTTTGCAGGGCAGTAGGAAGGCCCGGCATAGGGAGCAAACGACAGGCCTTAGAAAACCGGTCCACAATGACCAGTATAGTGGTATTCCCCTGTGAAGGAGGAAGGTCAGTGAGGAAATCCACCGAGAGGTGAGACCATGGTCGTTGTGGAACGGGCAGGGGTAGTAACTTACCCCTAGGCAGATGTCTAGGCGCCTTACACTGGGCGCACACCGAGCAGGAGGAAACATAAACCCTCACATCCCTCGCCAACGTGGGCCACCAGTACTTGGCACTAAGACAGTGCACTGTCCGGCCGATACCAGGGTGTCCAGAGGAGGGTGACGTGTGAGCCCAATAGATCAATCGATCCCGAACCTCGAGCGGAACGTACTTCCGACCCTCCGGGCATTGAGGTGGACTAGGGTCGGTGCGTAACGCCCGCTCGAGTTCAGCATCGACCTCCCACACTACCGGTGCCACCAGACACGACTCCGGCAGTATGGGAGTGGGCTCCACGGACCTCTCCTCCGTGTCATACCGCCGAGACAGTGCGTCTGCCTTACCGTTCTGTGACCCAGGGATGTACGTGATCTTAAATGTGAACCGGGTCAAAAACATATTCCACCTCGCCTGGCGAGGGTTCAGCCTCCTCGCTGCCCGGATGTACTCCAGGTTACGGTGGTCCGTCAAAATTAGGGAAAGGGTGTTGAGCCCCCCTCAAGCCAGTGCCTCCACACCTTTAGGGCCTGTACCACGGCTAACAGCTCCCTGTCCCCCACGTCATAGTTTCGCTCCGCCGGACTGAGCTTCTTGGAATAAAAAGCACAGGGGCGGAGTTTAGGTGGCGCGCCGGACCGTTGCGACAGCACGGCTCCTATACCGGCCTCTGACGCGTCCACGTCTACCTGAAATGGCAAAGAGGGATCCGGATGCTCCAGCACCGGAGCCGAGGTAAACAGGTCCTTCAGCCTCCCAAACGCCCTGTCCGCCTCGGCTGACCACTGCAGACGCACCGGCCCCCCTTCAAAAGAGACGTTATGGGAGCTGCCACCTGTCCAAAACCCCCGGATAAACCTCCGGTAATAATTCGCAAACCCCAAAAACTGCTGCACCTCCTTCACAGTGGTTGGCGTTTGCCAATTACGCACGGCTGACACCCGGTCTACCTCCATCTTCACCCCTGACGCAGACAACTGATAACCCAAAAAGGAGACCGACTCCTGGAAGAACAGACACTTCTCTGCCTTGACATACAGGTCGTGCTCCAACAGTCTCCGCAACACTCGGCGCACCAGGGCCACATGCTCGACTCGGGTAGGCGAGTACACGAGAATGTCATCGATGTACACGACCACCCCCTGCCCCTGCATGTCCCTGAAGATCTCATCCACGAAGGATTGGAAAACTGAAGGAGCGTTCATCAACCCGTATGGCATGACAAGATACTCGTAATGGCCCGAGGTGGTACTAAAGGCTGTCTTCCATTCATCGCCCCCCCTAATGCGCACCAAGTTGTACGCGCTCCTGAGATCTAATTTAGTGAAGAAACGCGCCCCGTGCAATGACTCCGTCATGGTCGCAATCAGCGGGAGTGGATAACTGTACTTCACCGTGATCTGATTGAGACCACGGTAATCAATGTACGGGCGTAATCCTCCATCCTTTTTCTTCACAAAAAAGAAACTCGAGGATGCAGGGGAAGTGGAGGGCCGTATGTATCCTTGTCTCAGAGATTCGTCTATGTACGTCTCCATAGCTCTCTTCTCCTCCTGAGACAGAGGATACACATGGCTCCGTGGGAGCGCAGCTCCTGCCTGGAGGTCTATCGCACAATCTCCCTGCCTATGGGGAGGCAACTGCGTCGCCCTTGACTTACTGAACACAATAGCCAAATCCCCATACTCAGGGGGAACGTGCAATGCGGGCATCTGGTTTGGACTCTCCACCGAGGTAGCCCCTACGGAAACGCCTAAACATCGACCCACACACTGGGCAGACCACTCCATCAGAGCCCTCTCCTGCCATGAAATAGATGGGTTATGGGTACTCAACCAGGGCATGCCCAGCACCACCGGATACGCAGGCGAGTCGATCAGAAATAGCTGGATCATCTCCTGATGACCCCCTGCGCACACATCCTAAGTGGCGCAGTGACCTCCCTGATCAAGCCCGCCCCCCAACGGACGGCTATCTAGGGCATGAACGGGGAAAGGGAACGTCAACTGGGAGAAGGGGAATCCCTAAGGCTAAGCAAAACTTCTTATCAACAAAATTCCCAGCCGCGCCTGAATCTACCAGCGCCTTATGCTGGGAATGAGGTGCTACCTGTGGAAAACGCACAGGTATACAGAAATGTGCAACAGAGAGCTCTGGGTGAGTGGGGCGCCTACTCACCTGGAAGGACTCCCCCAGTGCGGGACCTGTCGTCCTCTCCACTAGGAGGCCATCCCCAGCACCTAGCCGCGGTGTGTCCTCCCCCGACCACAGTTGGTGCAGGAGATGGACCCCCTCGTAAGCCGACCCCTCCTCTCTCTAGCGCCAGCGCCCCGAGCTCCATGGGGCACGGCTCGGAAGTGCTGGAGGGTGAAATGGACGGACCCCCTCGGGACGTCCGCGGGTAGCTAGCAGGGTATCCAGCCTGATGGACATGTCGACCAACTGGTCGAACGAGAGGCTGGTGTCCCTACAGGCCAGCTCCCTACGGACGTCCTCGCGTAGACTACATCGGTAGTGATCGGTGAGAGCCCGCTCATTCCACCCTGCATCCGCCGCTAGAGTACGGAATTCCAAGGCGAACTCCTGGGCACTCCTCTTCCCCTGCCGGAGGCAGACCAGACGCTCCCCCGCCGCTTTCCCTCCGGGGGATGGTCAAACACCGCCCTGAAGCGGCGGGAGAACTCGTCGTAGGTGATGGTGTTCGCGTCGATTCTCCTCCACTCTGCGTTGGCCCATTCCAACGCCTTCCCGGAAAGGCCGGAGATCAGGGCGGACACGCTCTCGTGTCCCGAGGGCGCCGGGTGCACGGTGGCCAGGTAAAGCTCCACCTGGAGAAGGAATCCCTGACACCCGGCCGCGATCCCATCGTAGGCCCTCGGGAGCGAGAGCCGAACTCCTCTGGGTTCCGGAGCGGGAATGGGCTGACCTGCCGATGGTGCGGGCAGGGAGGATGGCGGTGGAGGAGTCCCTCGGGTCTCCCAGCCTCGGATGGTGGTGATCACCTCCTGCAGTGCGGACCCCATCCGCAGGATCTGGTCATTTTGTTCGCGGATCCTGTCCTCCAACGTCGCCTGTGCTGCTGCGGCTCCTGCTGACTCCATCGAGTATGGTGTGTGATTCTGTCAAGGTAGATGTAGGTGGGTGTGGTGGTGGAATCAGGCGCAGGACGCAGAACGTTAGTCCAACAGACTTTAGTTGATGCACACGAAAAACAATCTCAAACAAACGCCCTGAGGCAAAACTCCGCACGTAGGCGAAAATAACGGGCGCACTAACAGGTGCGAAAAAAACACTCCAAACAATGGAGATATAGCTCAACCGAGCAAACAGTAGAAATACAGCCTACCGGCACGACAGTAAAACAGTCACACACAACACTAGACAAACACAACGAGAACTTATAGGACACTAATTTCACTAAACGATAACAGGTGTAACAACAATCAGACAAAAGCAAACGAACATAGAAACATGCAACGGTGGCAGCTAGTATTCCGGAGACGACGAACGCCGAAGCCTGCCCGAGCAAGGAAGAGAGGCAGCCTCGGCCGAAACCGTGACAATAGGTACATGTCAACTATGACAGACAAAATGAGGAAAAAAAATCCAGAAAATCACATTGTACGATTTTTAATGAATTTATTTGCAAATTATGGTGGTCAATAACAAAAGTTTCTCAATACTTTGTTATATACCCTTTGTTGGCAATGACACAGGTCAAACGTTTTCTGTAAGTCTTCACAAGGTTTTCACACACTGTTGCTGGTATTTTGGCCCATTCCTCCATGCAGATCTCCTCTAGAGCAGTGATGTTTTGGGGCTGTCGCTGGGTAACACAGACTTTCAACTCCCTCCAAAGATTTTCTATGGGGTTGAGATCTGGAGACTGGCTAGGCCACTCCAGGACCTTGAAATGCTTCTTACGAAGCCACTCCTTCGTTGCCCGGGCGGTGTGTTTGGGATCATTGTCATGCTGAAAGACCCAGCCACGTTTCATCTTCAATGCCCTTGCTGATGGAAGGAGGTTTTCACTCAAAATCTCACGATACATGGCCCCATTCATTCTTTCCTTTAGACGGATCAGTCGTCCTGGTCCCTTTGCAGAAAAACAGCCCCAAAGCATGATGTTTCCACCCCCCATGCTTCACAGTAGGTATGGTGTTCTTTGGATGCAACTCAGCATTCTTTGTCCTCCAAACACGACGAGTTGAGTTTTTACCAAAAAGTTCTATTTTGGTTTCATCTGACCATATGACATTCTCCCAATCCTCTTCTGGATCATCCAAATGCACTCTAGCAAACTTCAGACGGGCCTGGACATGTACTGGCTTAAGCAGGGGGACACATCTTGCACTGCAGGATTTGAGTCCCTGGCGGCGTAGTGTGTTACTGATGGTAGGCTTTGTTACTTTGGTCCCAGCTCTCTGCAGGTCATTCACTAGGTCCCCCTGTGTGGTTCTGGGATTTTTGCTCACCGTTCTTGTGATCATTTTTACGCCACGGGGTGAGATCTTGCGTGGAGCCCCAGATCGAGGGAGATTATCAGTGGTCTTGTATGTCTTCCATTTCCTAATAATTGCTCCCACAGTTGATTTCTTCAAACCAAGCTGCTTACCTATTGCAGATTCAGACTTCCCAGCCTGGTGCAGGTCTACAATTTTGTTTCTGGTGTCCTTTGACAGCTCTTTGGTCTTGGCCATAGTGGAGTTTGGAGTGTGACAGTTTGAGGTTGTGGACAGGTGTCTTTTATACTGATAACAAGTTCAAACAGGTGCCATTAATACAGGTAACGAGTGGAGGACAGAGGAGCCTCTTAAAGAAGAAGTTACAGGTCTGTGAGAGCCAGAAATCTTGCTTGTTTGTAGGTGACCAAATACTTATTTTCCACCATAATTTGCAAATAAATTCATTAAAAATCCTACAATGTGATTTTCTGGATTTTTTTTCCTCATTTTGTCTGTCATAGTTGACGTGTACCTATGATGAAAATTACAGGCCTCTCTCATCTTTTTAAGTGGGAGAACTTGCACAATTGGTGGCTGACTAAATACTTTTCCCCCCACTGTACAGTGGGGAAAAAAAGTATTTAGTCAGCCACCAATTGTGCAAGTTCTCCCACTTAAAAAGATGAGAGAGGCCTGTAATTTTCATCATAGATACACGTCAACTATGACAGACAAATGAGAAAGAAAAATCCAGAAAATCACATTGTAGGATTTTTAATGAATTTATTTGCAAATTATGGTGGAAAATAAGTATTTGGTCAATAACAAAAAGTTTCTCAATACTTTGTTATATACCCTTTGTTGGCAATGACACAGGTCAAACGTTTTCTGTAAGTCTTCACAAGGTTTTCACACACTGTTGCTGATATTTTGGCCCATTCCTCCATGCAGATCTCCTCTAGAGCAGTGATGTTTTGGGGCTGTCGCTGGGCAACACGGACTTTCAACTCCCTCCAAAGATTTTCTATGGAGTTGAGATCTGGAGACTGGCTAGGCCACTCCAGGACCTTGAAATGCTTCTTACGAAGCCACTCCTTCGTTGCCCGTGCGGTTTGTTTGGGATCATTGTCATGCTGAAAGACCCAGCCACGTTTCATCTTCAATGCCCTTGCTGATGGAAGGAGGTTTTCACTCAAAATCTCACGATACATGGCCCCATTCATTCTTTCCTTTACACGGATCAGTCGTCCTGGTCCCTTTGCAGAAAAACAGCCCCAAAGCATGATGTTTCCACCCCCATGATTCACAGTAGGTATGGTGTTCTTTGGATGCAACTCAGCATTCTTTGTCCTCCAAACACGACGAGTTGAGTTTTTACCAAAAAGTTATATTTTGGTTTCATCTGACCATATGACATTCTCCCTATCCTCTTCTGGATCATCCAAATGCACTCTAGCAAACTTCAGACGGGCCTGGACATGTACTGGCTTAAGCAGGGGGACACAGCAGGATTTGAGTCCCTGGCGGCGTAGTGTGTTACTGATGGTAGGCTTTGTTACTTTGGTCCCAGCTCTCTGCAGGTCATTCACTAGGTCCCCCTGTGTGGTTCTGGGATTTTTGCTCACCGTTCTTGTGATCATTTTGAGATCTTGCGTGGAGCCCCAGATCGAGGGAGATTATCAGTGGTGTTGTATGTCTTCCATTTCCTAATAATTGCTCCCACAGTTGATTTCTTCAAACCAAGCTGCTTACCTATTGCAGATTCAGTCTTCCCAGCCTGGTGCAGGTCTACAATTTTGTTTCTGGTGTCCTTTGACAGCTCTTTGGTCTTGGCCATAGTGGAGTTTGGAGTGTGACTGTTTGAGGTTGTGGACAGGTGTATTTTATACTGATAACAAGTTCAAACAGGTGCCATTAATACAGGAAACGAGGGGAGGACAGAGGAGCCTCTTAAAGAAGAAGTTACAGGTCTGTGAGAGCCAGAAATCTTGCTTGTTTGTAGGTGACCAAATACTTATTTTCCACCATAATTTGCAAATAAATTCATTAAAAATCCTACAATGTGATTTTCTGGATTTTTCTTTCTCAATTTGTCTGTCATAGTTGACGTGTACCTATGATGAAAATTACAGGCATCTCTCATCTTTTTAAGTGGGAGAACTTGCACAATTGGTGGCTGACTAAATACTTTTTTTCCCCACTGTATATCAGTTGGGGGAAGGAACTTCTTCCAGGAAGCAGAGCGGCATGGTGTGAGTGGAGGGTGAGATACATGTAATTATTTTGCCTGTTTAAAAAGAGATAACTTGACAATACAAAATATGTACTTGTGTAGGAACCTCTACAGAAGCACATTTCATATGTTTTAAACATATTTTTCCTTTATATATATTCAAAAAATGTAGTTGTGCAGGGAAACGTTGTGCAGTTAGGCTGCTTTTCAGGGCAATATCATGCTCAATGAAATATATTTGATTTAAAATGATGGCCTTGGTCAATATCCACTGACATTCACAGGCAATGGACACAGGGACATTCTATGGGCGAAAGGAGCCTAACAAAGCCGTTAGGATCATAGCCTCTCATGGTGAGGACAGTGAACTTGAGGACAGTAACAGCGAGGAATAATTGACCCCAGAATCAGGTGAGAGGCTGTGAAATACTAGTTTATGCCCAACTTGTATTTTCTCATGAAAATAGTGCTTGTTTCTACTATAGTTCACTTAATAAATGGTCTGGAAATATCTGATTTTCCTTGGTGTTTTAGTACCCTTATGGCACAATGTTGCACTGAGGCAACCAAAAAATGTCTGGTTGTGGCGGGTAAAAGTGATATTTTTAATTATTGATACATTATCAGAAAGCATAAATCTTCCCCCAAAAAAGGATATAATATTTGTTTTTAATGGAAAAACTAAAATGTGTGCAGTAGAGGGTTAACACCTTAACTTTCTCTGTTATTCTCTATTACAATGCAACAGCCCTGAATGTGAACGATGTGTTATATAACGTTTACACACGGCTACATAAGTGATGTGTGTATGACTTCATGGTATTATCTCAACCCTGTAGGCATGTGTATGTGATCTCTTGACTGATATAATCATGCCTTTCTCTCCTTAACCACAGTTAGGCTGCGTCCCAAATGGCACCCCATTCCCTACAGAGTGCGCTACTTTTGACCAGGGTTCACCAGGTCTCTGGTAAAAAGTAATGCACTTTGTAGGGATGCCATTTGGGAAGCAGTTAGTTCTCTTGCTACAAATCCCCCTCTAAGCACACCTCAATAGGCTACGATCCTCACCTCCAATTACATGAGTAGTTCTTTAGCTGCCTAAGTGCACCTTTCAATGGCTCGTGGAGTATAATGGATTTGAACCACTAACAGCCTTAAGATGGATAGTGTGTGCCATTTTATTTATTTTTTATCAACTGTAGCCTTACTGTTACTATGTGCTTTTTTTACAGTATTGTTTAGAGTATTCTGTTACTCTGTACTTACAATCTCAATATGTAATTTCTAAGTAAATATATAATCATTGCTGTACCATAACATAAAGTGCTACCCTGATATAAATTTTGATATTGTGCCTTTTTTTGTGAAAACAAAAATATTTGATCATATCAAATCAAATCAAATGTTATTTGTCACATGCGCCGAATACAACAGGTGTAGATCTTACAGTGAAATGCTTACAAGCCCTTAACCAACAATGCAGTAGCGAGGCTATATACAGTGGGGAAAAAAAGTATTTAGTCAGCCACCAATTGTGCAAGTTCTCCCACTTAAAAAGATGAGAGAGGCCTGTAATTTTCATCATAGGTACACGTCAACTATGACAGACAAATTGAGAGAAAAAATATCCAGAAAATCACATTGTAGGATTTTTTATGAATTTATTTGCAAATTATGGTGGAAAATAAGTATTTGGTCACCTACAAACAAGCAAGATTTCTGGCTCTCACAGACCTGTAACTTCTTCTTTAAGAGGCTCCTCTGTCCTCCACTCGTTACCTGTATTAATGGCACCTGTTTGAACTTGTTATCAGTATAAAAGACACCTGTCCACAACCTCAAACAGTCACACTCCAAACTCCACTATGGCCAAGACCAAAGAGCTGTCAAAGGACACCAGAAACACAATTGTAGACCTGCACCAGGCTGGGAAGACTGAATCTGCAATAGGTAAACAGCTTGGTTTGAAGAAATCAAGTGTGGGAGCAATTATTAGGAAATGGAAGACATACAAGACCACTGATAATCTCCCTCGATCTGGGGCTCCACGCAAGATCTCACCCCGTGGGGTCAAAATGATCACAAGAACGGTGAGCAAAAATCCCAGAACCACACGGGGGACCTAGTGAATGACCTGCAGAGAGCTGGGACCAAAGTAACAAAGCCTACCATCAGTAACACACTACGCCGCCAGGGACCCAAATCCTGCAGTGCCAGACGTGTCCCCCTGCTTAAGCCAGTATATGTCCAGGCCCGTCTGAAGTTTGCTAGAGTGCATTTGGATGATCCAGAAGAGGATTGGGAGAATGTCATATGGTCAGATGAAACCAAAATAGAACTTTTTTGGTAAAAACTCAACTCAGTCGTGTTTGGAGGACAAAGAATGCTGAGTTGCATCCAAAGAACACCATACCTACTGTGAAGCATGGGGGTGGAAACATCATGCTTTAGGGCTGTTTTTCTGCAAAGGGACCAGGACGACTGATCCGTGTAAAGGAAAGAATTAATGGGGCCATGTATCGTGAGATTTTGAGTGAAAACCTCCTTCCATCAGCAAGGGCATTGAAGATGAAACGTGGCTGGGTCTTTCAGCATGACAATGATCCCAAACACACCGCCCGGGCAACGAAGGAGTGGCTTCGTAAGAAGCATTTCAAGGTCCTGGAGTGGCCTAGCCAGTCTCCAGATCTCAACCCCATAGAAAATCTTTGGAGGGAGTTGAAAGTCCGTGTTGCCCAGCGACAGCCCCAAAACATCACTGCTCTAGAGGAGATCTGCATGGAGGAATGGGCCAGAATACCAGCAACAGTGTGTGAAAACCTTGTGAAGACTTACAGAAAACGTTTGACCTGTGTCATTGCCAACAAAGGGTATATAACAAAGTATTGAGAAACTTTTGTTATTGACCAAATACTTATTTTCCACCATAATTTGCAAATAAATTCATAAAAACTCCTACAATGTGATTTTCTGGAAAAAAAATTCTCATTTTGTCTGTCATAGTTGACGTGTACCTATGATGAAAATTACAGGCCTCTCTCATCTTTTTAAGTTGGAGAACTTGCACAATTGGTGGCTGACTAAATACTTTTTTTCCCCACTGTACAGGGGGTACCGGTACAGAGTCAATGTGTAATAACAGTAGCGAGGCTATATACAGGGGGTACCGGTACAGAGTCAATGTGAAATAACAGTAGTGAGGCTATATACAGGGGGTACCGGTACAGAGTCAATGTGAAATAACAGTAGGGAGGCTATATACAGGGGATACCGGTACAGAGTCAATGTGAAATAACAGTAGGGAGGCTATATACAGGGGGTACCGGTACAGAGTCAATGTGTAATAACAGTAGCGGGGCTATATACAGGGGGTACCGGTACAGAGTCAATGTGTAATAACAGTAGCGAGGCTATATACAGGGGGTACCGGTACAGAGTCAATGTGAAATAACAGTAGCGGGGCTATATACAGGGGGTACCGGTACAGAGTCAATGTGAAATAACAGTAGTGAGGCTATATACAGGGGGTACCGGTACAGAGTCATTGTGTAATAACAGTAGGGAGGCTATATACAGGGGGTACCGGTACAGAGTCAATGTGTAATAACAGTAGCGGGGCTATATACAGGGGGTACCGGTACAGAGTCAATGTGTAATAACAGTAGGGAGGCTATATACAGGGGGTACCGGTACAGAGTCAATGTGAAATAACAGTAGCGAGGCTATATACAGGGGGTACCGGTACAGAGTCAATGTGTAATAACAGTAGCGAGGCTATATACAGGGGGTACCGGTACAGAGTCAATGTGAAATAACAGTAGCGGGGCTATATACAGGGGGTACCGGTACAGAGTCAATGTGTAATAACAGTAGGGAGGCTATATACAGGGGGTACCGGTACAGAGTCAATGTGAAATAACAGTAGTGAGGCTATATACAGGGGGTACCGGTACAGAGTCATTGTGAAATAACAGTAGCGAGGCTATATACAGGGGGTACTGGTACACAGTCAATGTGAAATAACAGTAGCGAGGCTATATACAGGGGGTACCGGTACAGAGTCAATGTGTAATAACAGTAGGGAGGCTATATACAGGGGGTACCGGTACAGAGTCAATGTGTAATAACAGTAGGGAGGCTATATACAGGGGGTACCGGTACAGAGTCAATGTGAAATAACAGTAGTGAGGCTATATACAGGGGGTACCGGTACAGAGTCAATGTGAAATAACAGTAGCGAGGCTATATACAGGGGGTACCGGTACAGAGTCAATGTGCGGGGGCACAGGTTAGCTGAGGTAATTGAGGTAATATGTACATGTAGGTCGAGGTAAAGTGACTATACATAGATATTAAACAGAGAGTAGCAGCAGCGTAAAAAGAGGGAGTGGGGGGGACAATGCAAATAGTCCGGGTAGCCATTTGATTAGCTGTTCAGGAGTCTTATGGCTTGGGGGTAGAAGCTGTTAAGAAGCCTTTTGGACCTAGACTTGGCGCTCCGGTACCGCTTGCCATGCGGTAAAAGAGATAACGGTCTATGACTAGGGTGGCTGGAGTCTTTGGCAATTTTTAGGGCCTTCTTCTGACACCGCCTGGTATAGAGGTCCTGGATGGCAGGAAGCTTGGCCCCAGTGATGTACTGGGCCGTACGCACTACCCTCTGTAGAGCCTTGCGGTCGGAGGCCGAGAAGTTGCCATACCAGGCGGTGATGCAACCAGTCAGGATGCTCTCAATGGTGCAGCTGTATAACTTTTTGAGGATTTGAGGACCCATGCCAAATATTTTCAGTCTCCTGAGGGGGAATAGGCTTTGTCATGCCCTCTTCATGACTGTCTTGGTGTGTTTGGACCATGAAAGTTTGTTGGTGATGTGGACACCACTACAGCCCCGTCGAAGAGAATGGGGCCGTGCTCGGTCCTCCTTTTACTGTAGTCCACAATCATCTCTTTTGTCTTGATCACGTTGAGGGAGAGGTTGTTATCCTGGCACCACACGGCCAGGTCTCTGACCTCCTCCCTATAGGCTGTCTCATTGTTGTCGGTGATCAGGCCTACCACTGTTGTGTCGTCGACAAACTTAATGATGGTGTTGGAGTCGTGCTTGGCCATACAGTCATGGGTGAACAGGGAGTACAGGAGGGGACTGAGCATGCACCCCTGAGGGGCCCCCAGCATGGCAGATGTGTTGTTACCTACCCTTACCACCTGGGGGCGGCCCATCAGGAAGTCCAGGATCCAGTTGCAGAGAGAGGTGTTTAGTCCCAGGGTCCTTAACTTAGTGATGAGCTTTGAGGGCACTATGGTGTTGAACGCTGAGCTGTAGTCAATGAGTAGCATTCTCACGTAGGTGTTCCTTTTGTCCAGGTGGGAAAGGGCAGTGTGGAGTGCAATAGAGATTGCATCATCTATGGATCTGTTGGGGTGGTATGCAAATTGGAGTGGGTCTAGGGTTTCTGGGATAATGGTGTTGATGTGAGCCATGACCAACCTTTCAAAGCACTTCATGGCTACAGACGTGAGTGCTACGGGTCGGTAGTCATTTAGGCAGGTTACCTTAGTGTTCTTGGGCCCAGGGACTATGGTGGTCTGCTTGAAACATGTTGGTATTACAGACTCAGTCAGGGACAGGTTGAAAATGTCAGTGAAGACACTTTCCAGTTGGTCAGCGCATGCTCGGAGTACACATCCTGGTAATCCGTCTGGCCCTGTGGCCTTGTGAATGTTGACCTGTTTAAAGGTCTTACTCACATCGGCTCCGGAGAGCGTGATCACACAGTCGTCCGGAACAGCTGATGCTCTCATGCATGCTTCAGTGTTGCTTGCCTCGAAGCGAGCATTTAAGTAATTTAGCTAATCTGGTATGCTTGTGTCACTGTGCAGCTTGCGGCTGTGCCTCCCTTTGTACTCCGTAATAGTTTGCAAGCCCTGCCACATCCAACGAGCACCGGAGCCGGTGTCGTACGATTCTATCTTAGTCCTGTATTGACGCTTTGCCTGTTTGATGGTTTGTCAGAGGGCATAGCAGGATTTTTTATAAGCGTCCGGGTTAGAGTCCCGCTCCTTGAAAGCGGCAGCTCTACCGTTTAGCTCAGTGCGGATGTTGCCTGTAATCATGGCTTCTGGTTGGGGTATGTACATACATTCACTGTTGGGACGACGTCATCGATGCACTTATTGATGAAGCCAGTGACTGATGTGGTGTAGTCATTGAATGCCATCGGAAGAATCCCGGAACATATTCCAGTGCACCAGCTGTTATTTACAAATATATACAGACCGCCACCCCTTGTCATACCGGAGGCAGCTGTTCTATCTTGCAGATGCACCGAAAACCCCGCCCGCTGTATGTTATCCATGTCGTCGTTCAGCCACAACTCGGTGAAACATAAGATATTACAGTTTTTAATGGGCCGGTGGTAGGATATTAATCCATTTTATTATCCAATGATTGTACGTTGGCTAATAGGACTGATGGTAGAGGCAGATTTCCCACTCGCCGTCGGATCCTTACAAGGCACCCCGACCTACGTCCCCAATATCTCAACCCTGTAGGCATGTGCATGTGAGGACCCATGTGTGTGCAAAGCTGTCATTAAAGCAAAGGGTGGCTATTTGAAGAATCTCAAATATAAAATATATTCTGATTTGTTTAACACTTTTTTGGTTACTACATGATTCCATATGTGTTATTTCGTAGTTTGATGTCTTCGCTATTATTCTACAATATAAAAAATAGTAAAAATAAAGAAAAACCCTTGACTGGTAGTGTATATATTTTCTTTTCTTCTAAAACCCTGTTTTAGCTTTGTCATTATGTGGTATTGTGTACAGATTGATGAGGAAAACAAAATATTTAATCCATGTTAGAATAAGGCTGTAACGTATTTATTTGGGGAAAAAGTCAAGTGGTCTGAATACTTTCCGAATGCACTGTATACACAATACAAACATATTGCACATATTATACTCCTTTTGTTGATGAGAATTACTCTAAGATGCTGACTGAAACTGAAATATTCCAGGGCCTCTGTTATGTGATGGTAACCTGGTCCCAGATCTGTTTGGGCTGTCTCGCTAACTCCTGTGGTCATTGTCATACCATAGTATCAAGAGAGCGCAAACAGGTCTAGAATCAGGATAATGTGATAGTTCTCTGTGTGTGTAACCAGTTGACCTGCGGTTCTATCCAGTGGCTTGGAACCCCTTCAGTTGCGAGGCAGGGGGACACAACAGGTTCACTACCCTCCATCACTCTACCATGTTCCCTGCCAGCATTGCTAGTGTGTTTACATTTTTCTTCTAAGAGAATCTGGAAGTGTTTCGCCAGCTCAGCTCGCTGGGAACTATCAGAATGATTCCTTTTTTATATTAACTCTGTGGAGAGTTGGCCTGTGTCTGCTCTGGGCCTGGGGCCGAGCTGCAGAAATAATAAACAGACAGAGAAACAGGACGGGATATTAGGACGGGCCGACTGTTCCAGTCCACAGGCTTGGAGCTACAGGCCAGGGCTACGTCATATGACCCTGAGATCAGGGCACCGCAAGGCACATTTCCCCTTTTCACACTAATGAGCCGAGTTGAGTCAAGCTGAGCTGTACGTACTGCACATACCAGGCAGTCATTGAATAACCCCTTTCACACCAGTGACCTGACCCACACTGCGCTGGCCTGACTTGGTTATTTTGCCTTTCACCATGTCTTTTTCAGCATGGTTTCAGCAGCTACTGAATGGTGGATGTGCAGCTCAGCTTGGCTCGGCTTGGTTTGGCAGAGTTCAGCAGTGTGAAAAGGGTACAAGGTACATTCACTCCCTCTCTACTCGCTTCTTAGTTCAAGTATGTGCTTCAGGACAGAGGCAGTTAGCCAGGTAATCCAGGACTGTGTTATCTCAAAGGAATTTCTGTTTTGAGGCTTTGTGTTTGCGGTAGACCTGCTACCGCCGTGGGGGGTATGGTTTATAGCAGGCACTTCGTCAAAGGTCATGGAAGTAGGGGGGAGACTCTTTGACCTCTGTTAATTAGGGGTGATTTGAGTCTTGCTCTGCCACTCGCATGGCGGGTGTAGGCTAGCCACCCTAGAGTAACACCTCCCCTCCCCTTAACCTTCCTATAACCACTTCACCCCTCTAACCCTCTAACCCAGGGCTCAGTCCCAAATGGCACCCTATTCCCTATATACACTGAGTGTATGAAACATTAGGAACACCTTCCTAATATTCACTTGCACCCCCATTTGCTTCCCACAGTTGTCAAGTTGGCTGGATGTCCTTTGGGTGGTGGACCATTCTTGACACACGGGAAACTGTTGAGCGTGAAAAACTTAGCAGCATTGCAGTTCTTGACACACTCAAACCGGTGCGCCTGGCACCTTCTACCATACCCCGTTCAAAGGCACTTAAATCTTTTGTCTTGCCCATTCACCCTCTGAATGGCACACATACACAATCCATGTCTCAATTGTCTCAAGGCTTAAAAATCATTCTTTAACCCGTCTCCTCCCTTTCATCTACACTGATTGAAGTGGATTTAACAGGTGACATCAATAAGGGATCATAGCTTTCACCTGGATGTATCTGGTCAGTCTATGTCATGGAAAAGGTGTTCCTAATGTTTTGTACACTCAGCGTACTGCACTACTTTTGACCAGACAAGTGCAGTACAGAGAATAGAGTGCCATTTGAGATGCAGGCCGATCCTGGTGAGCTGTTAGCCCAATGTGTTTATTCTGTGAGGTTGCTATTACCCCCAGTATGATCCCAAGCTCTGGGAGCTAATGGCTCCACAAATTTCCTTCTCCTGTAAGTTTTTTGTGAAATAATTGATCGCATATGAGTGCTCTGGCGCACATTTCTTTTCCTCCTCTTGCGTTTTAGAAGGTGATATCATGCTGTGGTTTGAGTGTTCTTGCGATACCGTGATTGCTTCCGGAATCAGAAGACGGAGGTAGATTCTGCAAGGTATTACATCATTAAATCATCTGCACACACATATCAAAGCATGTTATCGCTATCCAATCACAAACTACCCCTGGACCTGAGTCACCTGGACAATAGCATTCTACAAACCTGTGGTTTTAAGTCATTTTTACATTACGAGACCAGTTAATTGGACTATATTATACATGGCAAGAGCACATCTTTTACAGATAAAAACTCAATGTGAATGTGGTTTGTTGGCAATTCCAAACATTTCCAGGGATGAGCAAGGTTCACATGTAGTAGTAAACAGAAAGAGCCCCAGAAGGAGCTGGTCCTAAAGTAAAGGTCTCTGAAATCTATATCCTAACAGTCCAGTTTAGTGCGTCTGGATTTTTCACTCTTAGTAGCACTTGGGAGAAATGTAGCTACATGTCAAGTTAAACCTACACAACACAGGACTGCTGTGACCTGGCTCTGCTCATATACCCTGACTCTGAGAGGGAGCCTCAGCCTCGACTGACCGTATTAACCTAACTCTAACTGTTCCCTTTTTTCTCTCTCATTATGACAAATTTGCGTTTCCAGGAAGCGACTGAGGTCAGCGCTACATCGGCATCTGTTGGTACTTACGTCTCCGAGTCAAGACGCAGGCGAGGCAGGGGCTAGCTGCTTAGCTTTGTGTGGGTTGCCCAGGCAACTGAGCCCCGCAATCAGATCTGAATGTCTGCTCAGGTCACGTGACTGTCTGTAGTAGTAGGCCTCAGAAACTTGGAACCTCAGAAACTCAGAACTTTGGAACCTCAGAAACTCAGAACTTTGGAACCTCAGAAACTCAGAACTTTGGAACCTCAGAAACTCATAACTTTGGAACCTCAGAAACTCAGAACTTTGGAACCTCAGAAACTCAGAACTTTGGAACCTCAGAAACATCAGAACGCGTTCAAATAAACTATTTAGGAGTTACCTGAGTAACGCTGGCGAGATGTTGTTGGTTACGGGCTGGTGAGCCCTTCAAGGCTTCAACCACCAATCCCTCACATCCCTGTGTTTTACACTGTGACTGTCCATTCATCCTTTGCGGCGTTGACAGAAAGTGGATGTTTCTGGTTTTCAGGGATTTTTTCAACCTAACTTCCGTTTCCCCTGAAAAGCGGAAGAGGGGACTCCGCTCAGGCATCTTTCTAAGCCTGCTACGTTAGGTTACGTTAGGTCCCATGTGGCTCAGTTGGTAGAGCATGGCATTTGCAATGCTAGGGTTGTGGGTTTGATTCCCACGGGGGACCAGTAAGAACAAATATGAAAATGTATGCACTCACTACTGTAAATTGCTCTGGATTAGAGCGTCTGCTAAATGACTAAAATGTTACTGTCCATTACCTTTCTTTGCAAAGCCGGCCTACATTAATGACCAAACATGGAGTTGCCTGCTCTCATCAATGTCTCGAGTACCTCAGAAATTTTCATAAATTAAAAAGGAAACAGAAATGTGTCTCATAATTATGGGAATTTGAAAATACATTGAATACCCAAGATGAAAGAAGCCAGACATGGTCGGGAACTTTCTGGGAATGTTTTCTCGGCCCAAACCAACAGGAACCGGTCTTCACAGCCAAGTCACAAAGCCAGACAGACTCTCAGGTTAACATCTCTTGGCTGAAGAGACCTTATAAAGAATCTGACTCTTTACAGTGGTGTAGTGGAATGTAGAACCAGAGAACGTTGTGGTTCAGACAGATCATTGGGAATAGAAGATGCGGATGGAACCGTTGGATTACCTCAAATGGAACATCATCATTAGTGTCAGCTGGGTTCTTTGTGTCAGTTGCCCTGTCTAGTAGTGTCAAAATAAAAATCTATTTTATGCACTTTGAGATTATTCTGTATAATAAAAAGTGTTTTACAAATGTAATTTAAAAGTTGAAGCTCAAGCCTTAGAGATCACCTTTTATTGATAACGGGTAGAATATACCGTATCATCAGCCTCCAAAATCACAGCTCCATAGTACAGTAGTCTCCCAGGTGGAATGTTCTGCTTGGGAATAGCACAGTATTGTGGCCTTGCAGTGGTCCCAAATGTAACTTTATAATACTCAATGATACCGTCCATGTTAGCCACATAGCACCCAAGCAAGCCACATAGCACCCAAGCAAACCTCAGTTTATAAACTCCAATGGAACTCATTCAACAAAGAAGAACGGGGGTTTTAGACACAGCAGAAATGTCACCCATTTCTTACATCATAGATCATTTAGAGTTCAATGCAGAGAATGCGATTTAGCCCACCAATACATTGCCGTTTGATTGACTTCCAGAGGCCTGTTGTGTTAACAGGGCAGGCGTGTTGTACAGCGAGGAGTCGAAGACCACCCTACAAAGGTTTCCCTCCCAAAGCTTAACCAGATGTGTAATGAGCTTCTCCTCAGTGCGGATATTGTAATTATTTTCACCTGTCCTGATACAGTCCCCTGTGTCTGAGGCTAGATGCTAATATGAGCAGCAACCCTGTCAGCAGGCACAGATATTCATGTTCTATTTCCGTGTGGTTTTGGTCCTGAGCTACGGTACATCTCACTGGCAGCTAGGCAGGGTCCAACCTGAGGTCTCTCTCTCTCTCTCTCTCTCTCTCTCTCTCTCTCTCTCTCTCTCCCTCTCCCTCTCCCTCTCCCTCTCCCTCTCCCTCTCTCTCTCTCTCTCTCTCTCTCTCTCTCTCTCTCTCTCTCTCTCTCTCTCTCTCTCTCTCCCCCCCTCTCTATCTCTCTTCCCCCCCCTCCCTCTTCTCTCTCCCCCTCTCTCTCTCTCTTTCTTTTCTCTCTCTCTTCATTGGTCTGTCCTCTCTCTCTCTCTCAATTCAATTTAAGGGGCTTTATTGGCATGGGAAACATATACATACATTGCCAAAGCAAGTGAAATAGATGATAAACAAAAGTGAATTAAACCATTTTTTTTTTACTCTCTCTCTTTCCCTCGCTCTTTCTTTCTCTCTTTCCCCCTCTCTCTCGCTCTCTCAGCCCCCCCAGGACTTACATCACATACATTTAATTTTCTTCTTCTGCCCTGACCATTTTCTTATACAAGTGTCAGGTTCTATACCCTTCAGGCCTAGGCCTACATGCGGATTTCATTTTTACTCCCCCCCCCACTAATTTCTACCTTACTGCTGTTGTTTTGGATTAGTGAAATAGCTGCTGTCAAATGAAATGATCCTTTTCCACTGCCACCCACCATGCCAGGCGAGAATGACAGTTAGGTGTCAGGGTGCGTCAGTGGGAGGGGCCTTGGGCTAGTGGTTTGCCATCGGAATGGTGGTGGACTCGACAGGTGCTCTCTTTCACGTCCAGGTACCGCGACGGAGCTGGCATACTGTTCACACCTTTCAGTACCGTTTGTTGTTTCACGGGGACAAAGAATGTCATAAATTCCCACTTTTTCTGGAATTCACCTCTCCTTTCTTGCGTCTGGAGGGAGTCTTTTGAAAATGCCTTCTTTCCCCTCCTCTTATTGTGCAGTTCTGACAGCTGCAAGTCTGGTCAATCACCCTGACAACTGAAGTGGTTAACTAACATGATGGAGATGGGTTTGTAGAAAGAGTTACTACCTATGCATGTGTGGTGTGCAGGGGGGTCCACCCACAATCACCTCACATAATAACTGTTATAATTCACAACAGACAGATTCAACAAACAGGCTACTGAATTGTAAGCCGCAGGCCCCACACGTGTGCCATTCAAACAGTAAATATCACGCATGTTGCTCTTCAATTACTACTTCAATAAACATCTGCGTTTCACAAATCAATAGAAGCTAACTTAAGTGGCCGCTTTAATTAATCAGCTACAACCGGTCACAACAAGTTTTTCCCGTCCACAGAAAGAAACAACATTCAGAAAGCATTTATAAACCCTCTATCACAAAATATGACTTTAGTGGACATCCACCTCGACAACTCCGTAAAAACCTTAGTTAGAGTTCTAATAGTTTTTCATGCCTTCCTGCCTGTCGGTCCGAGGCCTACCAACCAACCGCTAGCACGAGCATTCTCCTTCAGCGTTAATGAATGTATTGTTTGCTTTGAGTTAGTAGTCGGAGGCCCCGGTGGCTACAGCACGGTGACGTGGAACAAGGACATGATTTAGAGGATGATTGAGGGGCCCAGCCCCCATTGATGGTTTCCAGAGGGGAGCCATGATTAGACTGTAACACTGTACCCTGGCTGGTAGAGAGGTACAGCAGGAGGACTGGGTGGGTTAGACTGTAACACTGTACCCTGGCTGGTAGATAGGTATGATACAGGAGGACTGGGTGGTATGATACAGGAGTCTAACCCACCCAGTCCTCCTGTACCATACCTCTGGCTGGCTGGCTGGCTGGTTGAGAGGTACAGCAAGAGGACTGGGTTAGGACGACCAAGGAGGGAGACGAGGCTGTAAGTGTGTCCGAGTAGGAGTGTTGGTCTAGGATCAGGTCCCCCCTGTCCATGTAGTCTGATCCTAAATCAGCACTTCTACTCTGAGACACTTGATATATACGGCGCAAGGGCTCTGTCTAAATTGTTGAAAAATCCATCCACTCCTCTCAGGGTAGCGATCTGTGACATCTGCGAGGTGACAACTCAATCTGATAGTAGCAGTCAGTGACTCTATTAAATGAGTGAGTCACCAGTGATGTATCCTTCTATCTTATCTCATTCAGAGAAGGCTCCACCTCCAAGTCACTTCTCCTGTCCTGTGCTATTTTTTCTCTCCAGTCTATAGCTTGTTCGTCATCTTCTTTTTAAATAGTGAGTAAACACGTTGTCAGCACTTTTATTTCCCTGACTGATCAAAACTCATTTTCTCATGCCCTCTTGTCTCTCTTGCAGCAGACATATAGTGAGCAATATGTTTGGAACATCAAATCGCAATATTGACTCACAATACATATTCACTGAGTATACCAAACTGCTCCCCTGCCCTTAGTAGGGTCTGAAGATGAGTCCATCCAGGCCTCCTCCTCCACTACAGGTTTCCTCTTCAGAGACAATGGGGGTTGGGGGGGTGACACCTCCTGGGGCAGATTTATGACAGAGGAAACGGCGGGCTTGGTGTCAGCGGAGAGAGAACAATAGTGGATTCACAGCGCGCCCAGCGGACCCTGGACAGTATCTCTCTCTCCTGCAGACCCCTCTCTTCCTCTCCTACCGCCGGCCACTGGGATGAAAATCCCTTCCTGACCTGCTGCAGGTTTGGCAGAAAACAAATGACAGGTCGACATCCTCCCTCCTGTCCAGACACTCTCCCTCTCTCTTTTCCTCTCTCTCTCTCTCTCTCTCTCTCTCTCTCTCTCTCTCTCTCTCTCTCTCTCTCTCTCTCTCTCTCTCTCTCTCTCTCTCTCTCTCTCTCTCTCTCTCTCTCTCTCTCTCTCTCTTCCTCTCCCCCTCTCTCTCCTTTAATTCAATTTCAATTGAAGGAGCATTATTGACATGGGAAACATATGTTTACATTGCCAAAGCAAGTGAAAAAAACAATAGAAAATGGAAAAGTAAACATTACACTCACAAAAGTTCCAAAAGAATAAAGACATTCCACAGCCCTTTATTTATTTCTTTAACTCTCTCTGTCTCACTCTCCCTCTCTCTCTCCTTTATCTCTCTCTTTAACTCTCTCTGTATCACTCTACCTCTCTCCTTTATCTCTCTCTTTATCTCTCTCTGTCTCACTCTCCCTCTCTCTCTCCTTTATCTCTCTCTTTAACTCTCTCTGTCTCACTCTCCCTCTCTCTCTCCTTTATCTCTCTCTTTATCTCTCTCTGTCTCACTCTCCCTCTCTCTCTCCTTTATCTCTCTCTTTAACTCTCTCTGTCTCGTTCTCTCCCTCTCTCTCTCCTTTATCTCTCTCTTTAACTCTCTCTGTCTCACTCTACCTCTCTCCTTTATCTCTCTCTTTATCTCTCTCTGTCTCACTCTCCCTCTCTCTCTCCTTTATCTCTCTCTTTAACTCTCTCTGTCTCACTCTCCCTCTCTCTCCTTTATCTCTCTCTTTAACTCTCTCTGTCTCACTCTCCCTCTCTCTCTACTTTATCTCTCTCTTTAACTCTCTCTGTCTCACTCTCTCTCTCTCTCTCCTTTATCTCTCTCTTTAACTCTCTCTGTCTCACTCTCCCTCTCTCCTTTATCTCTCTCTTTAACTCTGTCTCACTCTCTCTCTCTCTCTCCTTTATCTCTCTCTGTAACTCTCTCTGTCTCACTCTCCCTCTCTCTCTCCTTTATCTCTCTCTTTAACTCTCTCTGTCTCACTCTCTCTCTCTCTCTCCTTTATCTCTCTCTGTAACTCTCTCTGTCTCACTCTCCCTCTCTCTCTCCTTTATCTCTCTCTTTAACTCTCTCTGTCTCACTCTCCCTCTCTCTCTCCTTTATCTCTCTCTGTAACTCTCTCTGTCTCACTCTCCCTCTCTCTCTCCTTTATCTCTCTCTTTAACTCTCTCTGTCTCACTCTCCCTCTCTCCTTTATCTCTCTCTTTAACTCTGTCTCACTCTCTCTCTCTCTCTCCTTTATCTCTCTCTGTAACTCTCTCTGTCTCACTCTCCCTCTCTCTCTCCTTTATCTCTCTCTGTAACTCTCTCTGTCTCACTCTCTCTCTCTCTCCTTTATCTCTCTCTTTAACTCTCTCTGTCTCACTCTCCCTCTCTCTCTCTCCTTTATCTCTCTCTTTAACTCTCTCTGTCTCACTCTCTCTCTCTCTCCTTTATCTCTCTCTTTAACCCTCTCTGTCTCACTCTCTCTCTCTCTCTCCTTTATCTCTCTCTTTAACTCTGTCTCACTCTCCCTCTCTCTCTCCTTTATCTCTCTCTTTAACTCTCTCTGTCTCACTCTCCCTCTCTCCTTTATCTCTCTCTTTAACTCTGTCTCACTCTCCCTCTCTCTCTCCTTTATCTCTCTCTGTAACTCTCTCTGTCTCACTCTCTCTCTCTCTCTCCTTTATCTCTCTCTTTAACTCTCTCTGTCTCACTCTCCCTCTCTCTCTCTCCTTTATCTCTCTCTTTAACTCTCTCTGTCTCACTCTCCCTCTCTCTCCTTTATCTCTCTCTTTAACTATCTCTGTCTCACTCTCTCTCTCTCTCTCTCTCTCTCCTTTATCTCTCTCTTTAACTCTGTCTCACTCTCCCTCTCTCTCTACTTTATCTCTCTCTTTAACTCTCTCTGTCTCACTCTCCCTCTCTCTCTCCTTTATCTCTCTCTTTAACTCTCTCTGTCTCACTCTCCCTCTCTCCTTTATCTCTCTCTTTAACTCTGTCTCACTCTCCCTCTCTCTCCTTTAGCTCTCTCTTTAACTCTCTCTGTCTCACTCTCCCTCTCTCTCTCCTTTATCTCTCTCTTTAACTCTCTGTCTCACTCTCCCTCTCTCCTTTATCTCTCTCTTTAACTCTGTCTCACTCTCCCTCTCTCTCTCTCCTTTATCTCTCTCTTTAACTCTCTCTGTCTCACTCTCCCTCTCTCTCTCTCCTTTATCTCTATCTGTAACTCTCTCTGTCTCACTCTCCCTCTCTCTCTCCTTTAGCTCTCTCTTTAACTCTCTCTGTCTCACTCTCCCTCTCTCTCTCCTTTATCTCTCTCTTTAACTCTCTCTGTCTCACTCTCCCTCTCTCCTTTATCTCTCTCTTTAACTCTGTCTCACTCTCCCTCTCTCTCTCCTTTATCTCTCTCTTTAACTCTCTCTGTCTCACTCTCCCTCTCTCTCTCCTTTATCTCTCTCTTTAACTCTCTCTGTCTCACTCTACCTCTCTCTCTCCTTTATCTCTCTCTTTAACTCTCTCTGTCTCCCTCTCCCTCTCTCTCTTCCCCTTTCTCTCACACCATTCAGCAGGGCTGGGACCCAGACTACACAGCACATGCCTGCAGGTCATCAGACAGCTGATATATGGCTTTAGAAGCCCCTTCCTCCACCATGCAGCGCCTCCAGAGCAGAGACAGGCTTAGTCCCAAATGGCACCCTATTCCCTACATAGTGCACTACTTTTGACCAGAGCCCAATGAGTGAAAAGTAAGGAATAGGGTGCCATTTGGGCGCAAACAGAGGGGTTCCTGCCCATGCTGCCTGCCTGGCCTGGATCCATGCCCAGGTCTGGGTTTGTTGGTGCCACAGCCCACTCTGGGGTTGCTATTGGCAGGCAGAGGAGAGAGGGTTAGCCGCCCTCTCCGCCCCTCTCCCCTCCTTCATCAGACTGCATGTCAGCTACATGCTTCCCCCTTAACCCAAATCCCCTATGGTCAGAGAGAGGTATTCAGGCCAGACCTGACTGTAAACCTGGCTGCATGCTTCCCCCTTAACCCAAATCCCCCATGGTCAGAGAGAGGTATTCAGGCCAGACCTGACTGTAAACCTGGCTGCATGCTTCCCCCTTAACCCAAATCCCCTATGGTCAGAGAGAGGTATTCAGGCCAGACCTGACTGTAAACCTGGCTACATGCTTCCCCCTTAACCCAAATCCCCTATGGTCAGAGAGAGGTATTCAGGCCAGACCTGACTGTAAACCTGGCTGCATGCTTCCCCCTTAACCCAAATCCCCTATGGTCAGAGAGAGGTATTCAGGCCAGACCTGACTGTAAACCTGGCTGCATGCTTCCCCCTTAACCCAAATCCCCCATGGTCAGAGAGAGGTATTCAGGCCAGACCTGACTGTAAACCTGGCTGCATGCTTCCCCCTTAACCCAAATCCCCTATGGTCAGAGAGAGGTATTCAGGCCAGACCTGACTGTAAACCTGGCTGCATGCTTCCCCCTTAACCCAAATCCCCTATGGTCAGAGAGAGGTATTCAGGCCAGACCTGACTGTAAACCTGGCTGCATGCTTCCCCCTTAACCCAAATCCCCTATGGTCAGAGAGAGGTATTCAGGCCAGACCTGACTGTAAACCTGGCTACATGCTTCCCCCTTAACCCAAATCCCCTATGGTCAGAGAGAGGTATTCAGGCCAGACCTGACTGGATGTACAGGAAGGAAGAAAAGAGGAGGGGTCTGTTATGCCATTCCCTGTGTGGCATGGAGAGTCAACATGCTACATGCTATGAATGGCCACCAGCAAAACATTGTACTTTTTTCAAAATATTTCTAGATAAGATGTAGGCCTACTAAAGCACTAGATCCAGACTGTTGATCAAATTCACCCTCTTTTTTTTCAAGTAGCTTACTAAGTCAGCCAGAAAACATTGTGTGTTAAAAATATAATAGAAATCAAAATCCTATTCTGGGGATTATGTAGGGATACAGTTGGCTGCCTCACTCTATCTAACTAAGGAGAGTTACATGGCCTTTCCTCTCCTTGGCACCCCTAAACAGCAATGGGTAGGATTTCCTCTCTCCCGCCTGAGACAATAGCCCTGAGTGCCAGCTTTCAATCAATCCTCTTTTTTCATATTTCCTTTTACCATGAGGCAATTGTTGTGCTGGTTAAAGACAAATGGTAGGCCAGTCACAGGCACGTCATAGGTCTTTAAGCATGATCTGTTGCAGCCTCTCCCGCAGCCTCAATAAATAAAGGTGTCTATATAAATGCATAAAATGATGTTGTTTCATTAAGTTTGTCTCCCGTTGTCCTTTCACAATGTGGTAACAGCCATTCAGCAACATAAAGCGGCCTAAATATAGTGTTTAGAGTTGTTACACGCGCGGGCCTGGCTGGTAATTTAAACTTTTTCATTTTGCTTTTGTAATGTCATGTGTCTGCTGGGGTGATTGGCAGGCTCGAGTGGCCGCAGATTAAATGGCTCCCGCGTTAATGAATAGAACGCTGATTGCAGGATCCCCGAGCCGCCAAATTACCGTGCTGCCACCCTGAGGTGTAATTACCGGACCCCTCGGCTCGTGGGATATTCATCGTTACTGTTTTGCATATTGATCAACAACTTTAAAGCGCTGCAATTTATGGTGAATGGTTGAGTAAAAAAAAAAAGAGCATTTTACCTTTTCTGTCGAAAGTTGAAGGTGAGAACTGAGCAGCAGGCGCGACGCGTGCCACTGCCCCTCACAGTTTGTCCAACAGACTGTGTTTAACGCAAAACTTGGCTGTTGGGGGTATTTTATTCCATGCACCAATTTCTTCTTAAATAAACTCACCATTTGAAGTTTTTTATTTTGAATTTATTTTTATTCCATTATTGAAATCTATTTGTCTATTTTATGTCCAATAAACGGGCTTTTTTTTTTTTACATTCTGTCAACCATTTACCAATTAGGCCCAATAGCCATATATATAAATAATAATAATAATAATAATAATAATAATAATGATAATAATAGTAATAATATTAGTAATGAATTATCTTTGCATTCACATTTTCTCCTGTTGCTCACTGATAGTCCTGGTAAAATAGTATCATACTTCATTATTCTATTATACACAATGTTTTTTTTATTATTAAAATAATGTGTGTCTTTTCATTTGACATATAACACACACACACACACATGCATTGTCTCTGTTATCGTTCGTTGTTTCACTGAGCTGTTCTTTGATGACTCAAATGAACTCAAGTATGTCAGTCCAGCGCTCTATTTAAGTGATGATTGCATTTATTGGCTTTTGTTCAAATCTTAGGTTATATTCTAAACTACTGAGAATTCATCCCTAACGCAAAGTCTTTTAAGTACTTCCAGGACAGGAAAAGGAGCTGTAATATACATATGAAAATGCTACATTCGACAACAATGGAAAAATACATATGCTACCAATGGTTAAAGTAGCCAAATCAAGTAGAGCTGAGCAACATTATATTTAAGCCTGCCTCTCTAAACAAACAGACAACCATCACATTATCACTGGATCATATGACTGTATAATTATTGTCTTGTGTTTCTCTGTCCATGGCTCACAGTCGCACCCAATATCTATCTACGGAAAGTATTTCTAAAGAAAAATTAAGAAGAATTCAATTTTGCTGAACCCAAGTTGCTTTGATTATGAAAATATGAAGGAGTCTGTGGAATAAATATTTTGTTATTTTGTCCTATTGTGAAATGTGTACTACTTTTGTATTTTAAATTTTTAGGCTAACCATACTTTTTTCATACCTGTTGTGAGAAAGCTTGAGAAGGCTTGCCAGCTTACTGTTCTAATTAGCTATGGATTGCTCATTGTTCTTGCAGAACACGTGTATGCTGTGTTTTGTGTACAGTATGTTGAAAATCAAGACCTTTTTTATATCTTGCTAATATATATTATATGTATAACACTTCTTTATTGCTAATACTAGATTATGTATACAAGTAAATTCCAGTTTTGTTTGTAATAAGATAATGGAGTGATCCACATGATGGGGATTGCATTGTATGTGTGATCACAGTCACAGGTAATTTCCACACCTGTCCAATCTCCTTTAATAACCCTACTGTCTACCTGCTGTTTGGTACCTGTTGCTACTGCCCATAGTTCTCATTGTAAATGTTCAAGCATATGGGGGTTGTGTTAAAATAAGACAAGACACTTGTTAAGTTCCACGTTATTCTGCTTTGCTTGCTGTTTGGGGTTTAAGGCTGGGTTTCTGTATAGCATTTTGTGACATCTCCTGATGTAAAAAGGGCTTTAGAAATACATTTGATTTGATTTGATTCGTTTGTAACAATTTTGTTTGAAAGAGGCTGTGTTCCTGTCCTTCAGTGTTAAAAAAATAACCTTGGCATTTTTAGGCAATGCACTTATGTGTAGGGTCTTGCAGACATGGTATTGCTTGCATTAATATCCTGCAATTCAGCATATTCTTTCGGTTTGACAGCAAAAACTGTCCAAAAGTGTTAGGTAGTGTCCCTGTGATGTGAAACTGATTCTGATTCTTCAAAACCAGTCTTTTCTGTACATTTCTGAGGTTCTGTACTTTGGGTAAGTACATTAGGGGTACAAGGCTGGTTATATGGTGTAGAATACTGTAGCAGCATAACAGACAGACAGACACACACACACACACTAATCCCTCACTCACTTTTCCTCATATCCTCATGAACCACACTCTAAACGTTACCAACCCAACTGATAAAAATCTCCACACACATTTTAAGGGGTCTGACGTGTTCCTCAAACACAAAAGCAACCTGTACTCTGAGGGGGGTGAAACCCCAAACCTCCAAACCCTGAACTGCATGAAAAGAAAGAAGGAGTGCAGGGGCTGACCTGAGTTGTTCACATCTGGCCAGGGGCTGACCTGAGTTGTTCACATCTGACCAGGGGCTGACCTGAGTTGTTCACATCTGACCAGGGGCTGACCTGAGTTGTTCACATCTGACCAGGGGCTGTCCTGAGTTGTTCACATCTGGCCAGGGGCTGACCTGAGTTGTTCACATCTGACCAGGGGCTGACCTGAGTTGTTCACATTTGGCCAGGTGCTGACCTCCTGATTTGTTCACATCTGGCCAGGTTCTGACCTCCTGATTTGTTCACATCTGTCCATATCTGCTTGCAATTTCTTCACTAGGCATCTTTATCCTTGATTAGTTAGTGTGCTGAAATCCAGCCGTCAGCCCGGGCCGTACCTCCACCTCAACCTTCAACAGCCCAACTGGAAGCCTATTAGAGACCAGAAAAGAGCAGAGTTGTGTGTGTGTGCTTGTGCGTGTGCACTGAGCTAACAATTGTGTAGTAATTGTGTTCAGTGGTCACTGTGCATTTTGGAATACAAACAGCTTTCCTGATTTATTTAACAGCTTTAAGAAAAGTTTATATTTTGTGATAGGAAGACATCATACTAGTGATAAGATAGAGTTCTGAGAATCTGCAGCGGGTCATTAGTAGTAACAATCCTGTTACTGCACATTGGTGCGTAGCTTGCTACTGCCCTCTCTTGGAGATGTGATGATTGCCAATGCTGCAGTCTTGAAGATCTGGCTCATGCTATATCAGGGCTGCCCAATTCCAGTCCTGGAGGGCTGAAACACTTCTGGTTTTCGTTTCTATCTGGTAGTTAATTGCACTCACCTGGTGTCCCAGGTCTGAACTGGTCCCTGATTAGAAGGCGAGGAAGAAAACCAGAAGCGTTTCAGCCCGCCAGGACCGGAATTGGGCAGCCCTGTGCTATATCCTCCATCAGACCATTCCATAGTTTAGCCTTTTTCACTAGCTGGCAACAGTTACCTTTCTCATAGGGCAACTATATTATGTTACAAAGACTTCAATATTACTTGTATATTTTCTTTGTCAGACCTAATCTCTCTTTGTCAGACCTAAAAACACAGTGATGTTCAGAACGTGTAGTAACCATTGTAGGCCACAGGGGGCAATAATACCTTGCAGATAATAAAGAAGTCTCTAAACTTCTGTCTGTCATTGGATTGTCCTGGGATGGTTGCCAAGCAAAAGCCCCATACAGAGGATCATTCACTGATGATAGTCAAATCATAAACGATGAGCCAGATAGAATGAATGGGTTATTCGTAGTCTCACCAATGCAAATTATGTAAACATCATAAAAAGTATTTAGCCATACTTGTAAATATGATATAATTGGCAGCTAACGTTTCAAAGCTTGTACAACAATGACTGTGTAGTGTTTAACCTGCATTTTCTTCTCAAAGTGTTTAGCATATATTATTCTAAAAAAGAGTGACAGGTGCACTTTACCACTGAACCGCAATAAAGCTTCAGGCTAGATACAGTATTTGCATGGTTCACCTCCTGTGGACATTGTACAGTAGGATGCAAAACATTCACCAATGACCTGACAATATGACTAGTAATGTATATATCTGAGCCGGAATATATCTCAATCTCCTTTTTTACCAAAAACATTTCTCCTCCACTCTACACTCTGTCTTCTTTTAACCCACATGTTGAAAACAACTGTCTACAGAGGACAAAATGCACATTGTCTACAGTAAAACTCGTAGAACAGGATTTAACTGACAAACCAAAGACTAGTTAGTGACAGGAGATTATTTGACCTACTATACATCTTGAGGCAAAATGGCTGCTGTACCTGCTCCACATTGTTTATGACCAGAAGTTTCATTTCATTATTTGTCCTCTCTGTTTTTGTTCTCTTGTTATATATTCACACTATTCAGCTCTGTTGAACAGAGGAAGGAGGGAGAAATGAAAAAAACACACCAGGGAATCATTAAACACCTGTCTGTCAGGCAGTTTACAGAGAGGAGACAGGTCGACGAGACGGTCAACAGTACTTGAGTATTTTAAATAAATGTCTTCATGATACTGTATGTCTTTGTGCCGCCTCAATTTTGCCCTATGATGCTATTTCATTGTGTGTATGGACTAACACCATATCAAGAAGTGTAATAACATTGTACTGAGGCTCAGTCCTAGCTACTGTGGAGCCTCAGGAAGCGCAGCTGCTGAGACCTGTCGGAGGGATATTGTGATTATGGCGGCAGGAAGTCAGGAAGTCATTAAGTTGGGATGGACCATACTGGAGAGCAGGTGCGTTGGCTGTGATCAACTTGTTGTGTTGGGGTTATCAACCTGTTTAACATCACAGAGAGACTGGGGGGGGGACAGGGGAAGGACACAGTTTACAACAAGAAGACAGACCAACAGGAAGACCAGGAAATCCACAGTCTCTCTCTCTCTCTCTCTCTCTCTCTCTCTCTCTCTCTCTCTCCTCTCTCTCAAACATTGTTGTGTTACATTTTTTAGCACTGCCTCAGGTGCAGTGCATTCGGAAAGTATTCAGACCGCTTGACTTTTTCCACATTTTGTTAAGTTACAGCCTTATTCTAAAATGGGTTAAATTGTTTTTTCCCCCCTCATCAATCTACACATAATACCCCATAATGAAAAAGCAAAATCAGGTTTTTATAAATTTTTGGAAATTTAAAATTAAATAAAAAATGGAAATATGAAATTTACATAAGTATTCAGACCCTTTACTCAGTACTTTGTTGAAGCACCTTTGGCAGTGATTATAGCCTCAACTCTTCTTGAGTATGACACTACAAGCTTGGCACACCTGTTTTTGGGGAGTTTCTCCCATTCTTCTTTGCAGATCCTCTCAAGCTCTTTCAGGTTGGACGGGGAGCATCGCTGCACAGCTATTTTCAGGTGTCTCCAAAGATGTTTGATCGGGTTAAAGTCCGGGCTCTGGCTGGCCCACTCAAGGACATTGAGAGACTTGTCCCGAAGCCACTCCTGCATTGTCTTGGCTGTATGCATAGGGTCGTTGTCCTGTTGGAAGGTGAACCTTCCCCCCAGTCTGAGGTCCTGAGCACTCTGGAGCAGGTTTTCATCAAGGATCTCTCTGTACTTTGCATCTTTCCCTCGATCCTGACTAGTCTCCCAGTCCCTGCCACTGAAAAACATCCTCACAGCATGATGCTGCCAACAATATGCTTCACCTTAGGGATGGTGCCAGGTTTCCGCCAGACGTGACGTTTGGAATTCAGGCCAAAGAGTTCAATCTTGGTTTCATCAGATCAGAGAATCTTGTTTCTCATGGTCTGAGAGTCCTTTAGGTGCCTTTTGGCAAACTCCAAGTGGGCTGTCATGTGTCTTTTACTGAGGAGTGGCTTCCGTCTGGCCATTCTACCATAAAGGCCTGATTGGTGGAGTGCTGCAGAGATGGATGTCCTTCCGGAAGGTTCTCCCATCTCCACAGAGGAACTCTGGAGCTCTGTCAGAGTGACCATCGGGTTCTTGGTCATCTCCCTGACCAAGGCCCTTCTCCCCCGATTGCTCAGTTTGGCCAGGCGGCCAGCTCTATGAAGAGTCTTGGTGGTTCCAAACGTCTTCCATTTAAGAATGATGGAGGCCACTGTGTTCTTGGGGACCTTCAATGCTGCAGAAATGTTTTGGTACCCTTCCCCAGATCTGTGCCTCGACACAGTCCTGTCTCGGAGCTCTACGGACAATTCCTTTGACCTCATGGCTTGGTTTTTGCTCTGACATGTCCAATCAATTTTTTTATCAGGTGGACTCCAATGAAGTTGTAGAAGGATGATCAATGGAAACAGGATGCACCTGAGCTGAATTTCGAGTCTTATAGCAAAGGGTCTGAATACTTATGTAAATAAGGTATTTCTATCTTTACATTTTTTATAAATGTGCAAAAATTATAAAAACCTGTTTTCACTTCGTCATTATGGGGCATTGTGTGTATAAGGGGCATCTTTGAATAAGGCTGTAACGTAACAAAATGTGGATAAAATCAAGGGGTCTGAATACTTTTCCGAATGCACTGTATACTGTAGGCAATAATATGAAAACAAACCAGATCAATATCTTTAGATCTTCATGTGAGTGTGACTCTGGCTGAGTGACCTGTACAGAATGTTTACAGTACAGTGACCAGAACTGAGGGAATGCCGAAGGGTCAGAGACTGTAATCCTGAGGGTATAGTGGTCATACATATTCACACTGCTCCTCAGTCCTAACATCTCTTGTTCTGATCACAGCATCAATAATGATGACTAACCAATGAATTGAATGAGGCTGTAACGTAACAAAATGTGGATAAAATCAAGGGGTCTAAATACTTTTCCGAATGCACTGTATACAGTGAGGGAAAAAAGTATTCGATCCCCTGCTGACATATTGACTCTCCCGAGTGGCGCAGTGGTCTAAGGCACTGCATTGCAGTGCTAGCTGTGCCACTAGAGATCCTGGTTCGAATCCAGGCTCTGTCGTAGCCGGCCGCGACCGGGAGACCCATGGGGCGGCGCACTATTGGCCCAGCGTCGTCCAGGGTAGGGGAGGGAATGGCCGGCAGGGATGTAGCTTAGTTGGTAGAGCATGGCGTTTGTAATGTCAGGGTTGTGGGTTCGATTACCATGGGGGGCCAGTATGAAAAAAAATTAAATAATGTATGCACTCACTAACTGTAAGTCGCTCTGGATAAGAGCATCTGCTAAATGACTAAAATGTAAATGTAATACAGTATACCTATATTGATATAGCCACACATACAGTAGAACTCTATTGACATAGCCACACATACAGTAGAACTATATTGACATAGCCACACATACAGTAGAACTCTATTGACATAGCCACACATACAGTATAACTATATTGACATAGCCACACATACAGCAGAACTCTATTGACATAGCCACACATACAGTAGAACTATATTGACATAGCCACACATACAGTAGAACTATATTGACATAGCCACACATACAGTAGAACTATATTGACATAGCCACACATACAGTAGAACTCTTTAGTAGTGACATAGCCACACATACAGTAGAACTCTATTGACATAGCCACACATACAGTATAACTCTATTGACATAGCCACACATACAGTAGAACTATATTGACATAGCCACACATACAGTAGAACTGTATTGACATAGCCACACATACAGTAGAACTCTATTGACATAGCCACACATACAGTAGAACTGTATTGACATAGCCACACATACAGTAGAACTCTTTAGTATTGACATAGCCACACATACAGTATAACTCTTTAGTATTGACATAGCCACACATACAGTAGAACTATATTGACATAGCCACACATACAGTAGAACACGATTGACATAGCCACACATAGAGTAGAACTATATTGACATAGCCACACATACAGTATAACTCTATTGACATAGCCACACATACAGTAGAACTATATTGACATAGCCACACATACAGCAGAACTATATTGACATAGCCACACATACAGTAGAACTCTTTAGTATTGACATAGCCACACATTACTAAAGAGTTCTACTGTATGTGTGGCTATGTCAACTCTTAATGATCGGCTATGAAAAGCCAACTGAGATTTATTCCTGATTATTATTTGACCATGCTTGTCACTTATGAACATTTTTGAACATCTTGGCATGGTTCTGTTATAATCTTCACCCGGCACAGCCAGAAGAGGACTGGCCACCCCTCATAGCCTGGTTCCTCTCTAGGTTTCTTCCTAGGTTTTCGCCTTTCTAGGGAGTTTTTCCTAGCCACCGTGCTTCTACACCTGCATTACTAGCTGTTTGGGGTTTTAGGCTGGGTTTCTGTACAGCACTTCGAGATATTAGCTGATGTAAGAAGGGCTATATAAAATAAAATTGATTGATTGATTGACATACAGTAGAACTATATTGACATAGCCACACATACAGTAGAACACTATTGACATAGCCACACATACAGTAGAACTATATTGACATAGCCACACATACAGCAGAACTATATTGACATAGCATTATTGTAGCCACACATACAGTGAACTATATTACATAGCCACACATACAGTAGAACTCTATTGACATAGCCACACATACAGTATAACTATATTGACATAGCCACACATACAGTATAATTATATTGACATAGCCACACATACAGTAGAACTATATTGACATAGCCACACATACAGTAGAACTATATTGACATAGCCACACATACAGTAGAACTATATTGACATAGCCACACATACAGTAGAACTCTATTGACATAGCCACACATACAGTAGAACTATATTGACATAGCCACACATACAGTAGAACTATATTGACATAGCCACACATACAGTATAACTCTATTGACATAGCCACACATACAGTAGAACTATATTGACATAGCCACACATACAGTAGAACTATATTGAGATAGCCTTCTGTTGTTTGATTACACCTATTCTCTTTCCTTCATTCAAAATATTTGATGTTACTCTCCTGAATACAGTTCAGGTTATCTCTACCTACCTGCAGGAGACAACAACTCCAATGTCTTACAGAGGCTTCAGAGGCTTCACCCACTTTTAGATGTGGCCCCTCCCCATTTCTCACCTCCATATAAATGCACCTGTAGCATCAGTCTCACAGTAGACTCAGCATTCTCCAGGATCCCTCTCTCCCTCTCTCTCTATCTCACTGAAAAGAATAGAATCCAGGTAAGTGGTTTCATTTAATTGTTTCTTTTTAGTCCTATCTTACACGAATCAAAGATTTAAAAAAAAATATGAAAGATTATCAAGTTTGTCTGAATAACTGTAATTCAATTTCATTTTGAAAACAGTAAATGTATAATGACACAAATATTGAAAACTAAGTTATAATCAAAGATTGTAATTCATAAGATTATAAGATTATACATTATAATTTAAAGATCCACTTTACAGTTTTTTAGCCTGTGTTTTTTGTGCCTTAATCACCTTATCTCTATATATTTCTCTACTCATCACGTCACAAAGGAATGTTTTATTTTTTCGGATGTTTTGTCGTTGTGATGGTGGGAGAAACTCACAGAGTATTAAATGACAGAGAGAGGTTTACATGAACCCTAATCCCTATTGAACAGCCCACCCACTGGTTCAATCAACATTGTTTCCACGTCATTTTAACCATAAAACTCAATGTAATGACGTTAAATTAACGTGGAAAACTGATTTTGCAAAAAGTCCTCAACGTAAGGGAATTTTGTATTTTTTCACCCAACTCTTAACCTAAATCCAATGACAAGGTGACATTTTTAGTTGATTTCACGTTGAATTCACGTTAGCTGACAACTCAACCAAATGTAAATCCAAACTAGACGTTGAACTGACTGTCTGTCTGTTTGACATGCAAACACTAAACAATACTACTAGTGTTTTAGACAGAACATAACTCTGAACTCCTTGCTCTGAACTCATGTCTGTTCTTGTTTTTGTGATTTCTCTCATTGGTTATTGACAAGAGTTAAAAACAAGCTTTCTAACTTATTGTTTAATAAGAAAATAACAACAATAACTATCCACATAGTAATGTAAGATATGAAGGGCTTTCTGACAGTTCCTTGGAAAATCTTCTGATACCGGATTGGTCATTTACATGTTGACGATTGTATTGTGAGCTGGGATTAAGTAATTGTTGAGTGTCTCAGACAGTCTAGTAGTCATAAAGACAGTCTAGTAGTCATAAAGACAGTCTAGTAGTAACAAAGACAGTCTAGTAGTAACAAAGACAGTCTAGTAGTCACAAAAACAGTCTAGTAGTCATAAAGACAGTCTAGTAGTAACAAAGACAGTCTAGTAGTAACAAAGACAGTCTAGTAGTAACAAAGACAGTCTAGTAGTCATAAAGGCAGTCTAGTAGTAACAAAAACAGTCTAGTAGTCACAAAGACAGTCTAGTAGTAACAAAGACAGTCTAGTAGTAACAAAGACAGTCTAGTAGTCATAAAGACAGTCTAGTAGTCATAAAGACAGTCTAGTAGTAACAAAGACAGTCTAGTAGTAACAAAGACAGTCTAGTAGTAACAAAGACAGTCTAGTAGTCACAAAAACAGTCTAGTAGTCATAAAGACAGTCTAGTAGTCATAAACACAGTCTAGTAGTAACAAAAACAGTCTAGTAGTCACAAAGACAGTCTAGTAGTCACAAAAACAGTCTAGTAGTCATAAAGACAGTCTAGTAGTCATAAAGACAGTCTAGTAGTCACAAAACAGTCTAGTAGTCACAAAGACAGTCTAGTAGTCATAAAGACAGTCTAGTAGTAACAAAGACAGTCTAGTAGTCATAAAGACAGTCTAGTAGTAACAAAAACAGTCTAGTAGTCACAAAGACAGTCTAGTAGTAACAAAGACAGTCTAGTAGTCATAAAGACAGTCTAGTAGTAACAAAAACAGTCTAGTAGTCACAAAGACAGTATAGTAGTAACAAAGACAGTCTAGTAGTAACAAAGACAGTCTAGTAGTCATAAAGACAGTCTAGTAGTAACAAAAACAGTCTAGTAGTCACAAAGACAGTCTAGTAGTCACAAAAACAGTCTAGTAGTCACAAAGACAGTCTAGTAGTCATAAAGACAGTCTAGTAGTCACAAAACAGTCTAGTAGTCACAAAGACAGTCTATTAGTCATAAAGACAGTCTAGTAGTAACAAAGACAGTCTAGTAGTCATAAAGACAGTCTAGTAGTAACAAAAACAGTCTAGTAGTCACAAAGACAGTCTAGTAGTAACAAAGACAGTCTAGTAGTCATAAAGACAGTCTAGTAGTAACAAAAACAGTCTAGTAGTCACAAAGACAGTCTAGTAGTAACAAAGACAGTCTAGTAGTAACAAAGACAGTCTAGTAGTCATAAAGACAGTCTAGTAGTAACAAAGACAGTCTAGTAGTAACAAAGACAGTCTAGTAGTAACAAAGACAGTCTAGTAGTCATAAAGACAGTCTAGTAGTCACAAAGACAGTCTAGTAGTAACAAAGACAGTCTAGTAGTAACAAAGACAGTCTAGTAGTCATAAAGACAGTCTAGTAGTAACAAAGACAGTCTAGTAGTCATAAAGACAGTCTAGTAGTAACAAAGACAGTCTAGTAGTCACAAAGACAGTCTAGTAGTAACAAAGACAGTCTAGTAGTAACAAAGACAGTCTAGTAGTAACAAAGACAGTCTAGTAGTCATAAAGACAGTCTAGTAGTCATAAAGACAGCCTAGTAGTCATAAAGACAGTCTAGTAGTCATAAAGACAGTCTAGTAGTCACAAAAACAGTCTAGTAGTCACAAAGACAGTCTAGTAGTCATAAAGACAGTCTGGCAGTCACAAAAACAGTCTAGTAGTCACAAAGACAGTCTAGTAGTCATAAAGACAGTCTAGTAGTCATAAAGACAGTCTAGTAGTCACAAAAACAGTCTAGTAGTAACAAAGACGGTCTAGTAGTCACAAAGACAGTCTAGTAGTAACAAAGACAGTCTAGTAGTAACAAAGACAGTCTAGTAGTCATAAAGACAGTCTAGTAGTAACAAAGACAGTCTAGTAGTAACAAAGACAGTCTAGTAGTCATAAAGACAGTCTAGTAGTCACAAAGACAGTCTAGTAGTAACAAAGACAGTCTAATAGTCATAAAGACAGTCTAGTAGTCATAAAGACAGTCTAGTAGCCATAAAGACAGTCTAGTAGTCACAAAAACAGTCTGGTAGTCACAAAGACAGTCTAGTAGTCATAAAGACAGTCTAGTAGTCACAAAAGCAGTCTAGTAGTCACAAAGACAGTCTAGTAGTCATAAAGACAGTCTAGTAGTCACAAAGACAGTCTAGTAGTAACAAAGACAGTCTAGTAGTAACAAAGACAGTCCAGTAGTCACAAAGACAGTCTAGTAGTAACAAAGACAGTCTAGTAGTAACAAAGACAGTCTAGTAGTCATAAAGACAGTCTAGTAGTCACAAAGACAGTCTAGTAGTAACAAAGACAGTCTAGTAGTAACAAAGACAGTCTAGTAGTAACAAAGACAGTCTAGTAGTCATAAAGACAGTCTAGTAGTCATAAAGACAGTCTAGTAGTCATAAAGACAGTCTAGTAGATATAAAAATAGTACTCCATTGACGTTTATCACTCTGTGGCTGATTATTTGTTTAAATAGACAGCAGTGGTGTACCCGTTCCTTTTAGCCCATGAATGTATTGTTTCAGTTGGATTAAAATCATTAGGTATGTTGACAGACCTGCTATACTCAGCTAGGTCCTAACCTAAGGTTTATATGCCATAAATAATTATTTGCATACTGTAACAATCAATGGTGTAGTGACCTTGATCAATTTTGTCCTCTAATAATGAGGATTTCCATATTAAACTGAGCTGAAGCACCACTAGACTAGAGCCGTATTCCTTGAGGCCACAATAGTCATATGTAGTGGACACAAGTGTGTTTATTACAACAATGTTCCGACCCTCAAGTCAGGTCTTCTTCCTCTTTGTCATCTCCCACACAGAGCCGTCATGTCGTCCAGTTTCTCAGTGCGGAGCTTCTCTGTGGGCCGTCAGCCCTCTTTCTCCAGCCTGTCTCTGAGAGACAGCAGCCGTGCCCGCTCCAGAGCTGCTGTGCCTTTTGCCGCCAGACCCCTGTCCCGCTCCGCCTCCGTCAGCCATGACCTGAACGGAGTTCCAGTCACCCTGAACCTCAATGGGCAGCTGGGCAACCACGCCAACGAGAAGGAGGCCCTGCAGGGCCTCAACAACCGTCTGGCCACCTACCTGGACAAGGTGAGCGGAAGGTAGTCTAGAGGGTAGAGGTTAGAGAAGTGGTTCAGCAACCGGAGGGTCGCTGGTTCGAATCCTAGATCTGACAGGAAATCTAGTGGGGAGTGAGCTAGCAACCGGACGGTTGCTGGTGTCTCTATCCTGAACAGAGGAGGCTGGTGGGATGAGCTTAGGCGGAAGAGCTCATTGTAATAGCTGTAATGAAGTAAATGGAATGTAGTCAAACACATCAAACATATGGAAACAACGTTTGACTTCATTCCATTGATTCCATTCCAGCCATTACAATGAGCCCGTCCTCTTCTGATCCTGAATGCCATCCTGTCGTTGTACCCTTGAGCAAGCACTTTGCAAGATAATGGATAATAAGTCTGCTTCTTCTTAGGTGCGCTCCCTGGAGACATCCAATGCAGACCTGGAGCTGAGGATCAAGAAAATAATGATTGAACGCATCCCTAAAGGTCACGACTTCCAAACCATGATGACCCAGGCCCACCAGGTGGAAGAGGAGGTGGGTTCCCAATATCCCTACGTTCCCAAGATCCCTCTCTCTCACCCCATGTAACTTCCCATGCCCTTTTCTCACTGTACAATGACACTGTGTCACACTCAGTACACACATGTGGCCATACACGCGTACATGTTTACCGTGCAGGTGTAAACACACTGACTCTCTTTAATAGGAATTTAACATTAGCAGAAATAGACCCTTGTGGTTGATATATGAAAGGTAATGCTTACCCTGATCCCTGTCATTTCTCAGGTGAGGAAGAAGACACTGGAGAACGCTCGCCTCATGCTGGAGATTGACAATGCTAAACTGGCAGCTGACGACTTCAGGATCAAGTGAGCGTGTTTCTCTGTGTTTGCTACTGAACATCAGTTCAGTTTGAAGTGAAAGCGCTTCAAGCGTGGTTTGCAGATGTATGTTTAGGCTCCACACGAACGCTGCACTTAGTAGACACATATTTGAATGCATAGCGGGACTGTGTGCTTGTGTGTGTGTTTTAGTCTGTGTTTGTGCATATGTGTATGCAAGTGTCAGTTAGTCCTTCCCCTCCTCCCTCACCCCACCCCTTCTTTCAAGTTTCAAGTTTGTATACTATCTGTATGGAATACTTTAGAAATATTAGTCACCAAAGCTCTCACAATCTCTCACTTCAGAATCTCTCACTTCTCAATCTATCTCAATCTCTTCCTCCTCCTCCAGGTGGGAGACCGAGCTGTGCATGTCCCAGTCTGTGGAGAGGGACTGTTTGGCCCTGAAGAAGGCCAAGGTGGACCATGCGCAGATCATTGTTTCCCTGAAAGGAGACCTGGACAGCCTGAAGGAAGAACTCTACTTCCTCAAGAAGAACCATGAGGAGGTGAGAGGAGGTAGCTCTGTAGATCAGGGCTTTATTCATCCTAAAGCATACAAGTCAAAAACTAGAGAGAGGTCAACTCTCCTTATTAAGGATGATGGTATCCTGGCAGACAAAACTAGTTGGAATGATGTCATCAAGATGTCATTTTAACCAGTTTTGACCTCTGGGATGGAGGGGCCAGGAGTTTTTCCTCACTTCATTACGAAGCCAGGAAAAACTATGGGTCCCTAGTTATAGCCAGGTCATAACCAGACTCCAGATTTTTCCCTGGTCTCCTAGTATGGAGAGATATCTCTGACTAGAGTGAGGCAAGGATGTCTTCTGTCCCCTTTCCTCTTCTTACTGGCCATTGACCGAATGGCCTGAACTGAATGAAAGACCACTGAATCAAGTAAGTGGTCTGAGCGGGGAAGCTATAAAGGAGGGGAAGAGAGTGGTCCTCTGTTAATGTCTGCCCCAGTGGTGGTATCACTCTACATCCCCTAGGAAGCTTGGAGTAGGAACCAGCTCGGACTCTGAAACCCAACGCCGGAGGTCCCTTTGTCTTAAGTAACTGAAAGCCTGAAAGTAGCTCAGGTCTTAGATTTTTTACACAAGTCCACAGAGACCCCTCTCAGAACAGCATTGGTTCACTGGTTGCTCTGCTCTGAATAGGCACACTACAGGCCTGTGTGAAGGGATAAGTCACCTTGTCCTACTTGTATGTGGCAAGGGGCAGAATGATGTGATTGTACGCTTCTGCAGGTGTGTGTGTCTGTGTGTGTGTGACTGTGTGCCTGCGTGCGTGTGCGTGCCTGCCTCTGTGTGTGTGGGTGCTTGGCTCATCCCTTCCTGTTTTCCTAGTGTGTGTGTTTGTGTGTTTGTGTGTGTGTGTTGTCGATGACTGGCCCTAGAAGTGCTCGGTGTGTTTATAAAGCTGGGTGTGGTGCCAATGCAGTGGTGCCATATATTGAGTCTATTAAGTTGTGTATGAGAGAGAGAGAGAGAGAGAGAGAGAGAGAGAGAGAGAGAGAGAGAGAGAGAGAGAGAGAGAGAGAGAGAGAGAGAGAGAGAGAGAGAGAGAGAGAGAGAGAGAGAGAGAGAGAGAGAGAGAGAGAGAACAGTGACATGAGCTCACCTCCATCAAGTATGCATGGAGAGGATGTTAATAATGAAGAGGGTATCACCTTCTCTCGGTTACTGTGGGGTGTAGAATTCACTGACCTTCTCTCTGTCACAGTAGTGTGTAGAATTCACTGAATTTCTCTCTGTCACAGAGTGGTGTAGAATTTACTGACCTTCTCGCTGTCACAGTGGGGTGTAGAATGTCTGATATACCACGGCTTTAAGCCAATCAGCAATTCTAGTGCTGCTCTGCACACACACGCTTGTTAGCTAGCTAACATTAGCTTAGTCCAACGTTAAGCCAACTCTCGGAAGTTCAAAGACATTCAGAGTTCTTCCATAGAAGCTGCTCCTCCGTAGGTAGGACAAATGCCCAGAGCAAAATTATGGTTCTATTCAGAACGACACGATTGGAAAAAAGTTCCAAACCCTGATTGATTGATTTATTAATTGTCTCTCTGCAGGAGGTGGAGTCTATGAAGGGCTATATTGCTGCTCAGACTGTGAACGTGGAGGTGGACGCAGGCCGTGGTGGACCTGAACTGGGCACAGTAATGTCAGAGCTCAGAACTCAGTACGAGGGCATCATCAAGAAGAACAAGGACCAGGCTGAGCAGTGGTACCTCAAGAAGGTCAGTGGGGGACTGGCTGGCTGGGGACCTCAGGAAGGTCAGTGGGGTACTGGCTGGTTGGGGACCTCAAGAAGGTCAGTGGGGTACTGGCTGGTTTTGGACCTCAAGAAGGTCAGTGGGGTACTGGCTGGTTGGGGACCTCAAGAAGGTCAGTGGGGGACTGGCTGGCTGGGGACCTCAATAAGTTCAGTGGGGGACTGGCTGGCTGGGTGCATCACCATGCCAGAAACTAGACACTAGAGTTTAGTCTCTCAGGGCTGATTTGTATCATGAGATGAGTGCGTGTGACTCAAATGTTCATGCAAATCTCCCATTGCGTATCTCAAGTTACGATTCAGGCGTATCATAGTTATCATATCCAGGTGAACCCAGGTCTGGTATCTAGTAACATAGTGTTCTCAGTAACCTGGGGGTGCAGTGTGTTCAGGAACGTGTGTGGTGTGTTACTGTTTGGGGCGGCAGGTAGCTTAGTGGGTAAGAGTGTTGTGCCAGTAACCGAAAGGTCTCTGGTTCTAATCCCCGAGCCGACTAGGTGAAAAATCTGTTGATGTGCCCTTTCGCTCTGGATAAGAGCGTCTGCTAAAATGTTACTGTTTTCAGTAACCTGGGCGTGCGGTGCGTTCAGGAACGTGTGTGGTGTGTTACTGTTTTCAGTAACCTGGGGGTGCGGTGTGTTCAGGAACGTGTGTGGTGTGTTACTGTTTTCAGTAACCTGGGGGTGCGGTGCGTCCCTGTGTGGTGTGTTACTGTTTTCAGTAACCTGGGGGTGCGGTGCGTTCAGGAACGTGTGTGTGGTGTGTTACTGTTTTCAGTAACATGGGGGTGCGGTGTGTTCAGGAACGTGTGTGTGGTGTGTTACTGTTTTCAGTAACCTGGGGGTGCGGTGCGTTCAGGAACGTGTGTGTGGTGTGTTAATGTTTTCAGTAACCTGGGGGTGCGGTGCATTCAGGAACGTGTGTGGTGTGTTACTGTTTTCAGTAACCTGGGGGTGCGATGCGTTCAGGAACGTGTGTGGTGTGTTACTGTTTTCAGTAACCTGGGGGTGCGGTGCGTTCAGGAAGGTGTGTGTGGTGTGTTACTGTTTTCAGTAACCCGGGGGTGCGGTGCGTTCAGGAAGGTGTGTGGTGTGTTACTGTTTGGGGCGGCAGGTAGCTTAGTGGGTAAGAGCGTTGTGCCAGTAACCAAAAGCTCGCTGGTTCTAATCCCCGAGCCGACTAGATGAAAAATCTGTCGATGTGCCCTTTCGCTCTGGATAAGAGCGTCTGCTAGAATGTTAAAATGTTACTGTTTTCAGTAACCTGGGGGTGCGGTGCGTTCAGGAATGTGTGTGGTGTGTTACTGTTTTCAGTAACCTGGGGGTGCGGTGTGTTCAGGAACGTGTGTGGTGTGTTACTGTTTTCAGTAACCTGGGGGTGCGGTGCGTCCCTGTGTGGTGTGTTACTGTTTTCAGTAACCTGGGGGTGTGGTGCGTTCAGGAACGTGTGTGTGGTGTGTTATTGTTTTCAGTAACATGGCGGTGCGGTGCGTTCAGGAACGTGTGTGTGGTGTGTTACTGTTTTCAGTAACCTGGGGGTGCGGTGCATTCAGGAACGTGTGTGTGGTGTGTTAATATTTTCAGTAACCTGGGGGTGCGGTACGTTCAGGATCGTGTGTGTGGTGTGTTACTGGTTTCAGTAACCTGGGGGTGCGGTGCGTCCCTGTGTGGTGTGTTACTGTTTTCAGTAACCTGGGGGTGTGGTGCGTTCAGGAACGTGTGTGTGGTGTGTTACTGTTTTCAGTAACATGGGGGTGCGGTGCGTTCAGGAACGTGTGTGTGGTGTGTTACTGTTTTCAGTAACCTGGGGGTGCGGTGCATTCAGGAACGTGTGTGTGGTGTGTTAATGTTTTCAGTAACCTGGGGGTGCGGTGCGTTCAGGATCGTGTGTGTGGTGTGTTACTGGTTTCAGTAACCTGGGGGTGCGGTGCATTCAGGAACGTGTGTGGTGTGTTACTGTTTTCAGTAACCTGGGGGTGCGATGCGTTCAGGAACGTGTGTGGTGTGTTACTGTTTTCAGTAACCTGGGGGTGCGGTGCGTTCAGGAAGGTGTGTGTGGTGTGTTACTGTTTTCAGTAACCTGGGGGTGCGGTGCGTTCAGGAAGGTGTGTGTGGTGTGTTACTGTTTTCAGTAACCTGGGGGTGCGGTGCGTTCAGGAAGGTGTGTGTGGTGTGTTACAGCTGGAGACGGTGCAGAGCGAGGTGAAGGAGTCTAACGAGGCTCTGAGGGAGGCTCAGAGTGAGCTGGTGGAGAGACAACGCTTCCTACAGAACCTGGAGGTGGAGCTGGAGAGTCTGCACAAACAGGTAGGAACTAGGAACCTGTCAACTGGGGGTTGTGTTGTACTGGGGACCTTAGAATATTGTCACTCAGATCTACAGCTGGACAACCTGCACAACTACAGTATCGCTGAGATCCTTGCTCCTTTCCCCATCCATGTTATCCTTGTTGACTGTAAATATCTCTCACCTTCCTTGATGTTGGGTCAGATACACTCTTAGAAAAAAGGGTTCCAAAAGGGTTCTTTGGTTGTCCCTATAAGAGAATGCTTTTCGGTTCCAGGTAAAATAGGGTTCTTCAAAGGGTTCTCCTATGGGGAGCCAAAAAACCCAATCAAGGATCTAGATAGCACCTTGTTTTTCAAAGAGTGTAGGGATCAGTGTTATAACAACAACAACCATCCCCTGACTTGTACACACAGATTCTCTTATTTCCCTTTCTGTAATCACACACTGTATATTTGATGAGAATGTGTATCGGGTGTACATTTAATCTGCGTGTGTACATGTGTGCATGCATGTTTGTCTCGTCCACAGTTTTCTTTATCTGACTCACCCTCTCCCCCCTCAGGTGTCAGCTCTGAAGGGTAACCTGGGGGAGACAGGGCAGAAGTACAGCCTGGAGATGGAGCGTCTGCAGGCCACACTGTCCCAGCTTGAGGAGAACCTGTCTCAGCTGCGTCTGGACATGCAGGTACTTACTGGGGCTAAGGAGGTGGAGCTGTATATATATTTCCGTTTATTGTTTGTTGGTATTTCACCCCCTTTTTCTCCCCAATTTCATGGTATCCAATTGGTAGTTACAATCTTGTCCCATTGCTGCAACTCCCGTACGGACACGGGAGAGGCGAAGGTCGAGAGTCATGCGTCCTCCGAAACACAACCCAACCGAGCCGCACTGCTTCTTGACACAGTGCCCGCTTAACCCGGAAGCCAGCCGTACACCTGGCGACCGAGTCAGCGTGCACTGTGCCCGGCCCGCCACAGGAGTCGCTAGTGCACGATGTGACAAGAACATCCCTGCCGGCCAAACCCTCCCCTACCCTGGACGGCGCTGGGCCAATTGTGCGCCACCCCATGGGTCTCCCGGTCGCGGCCGGCTGTGAAAGAGCCTGGACTCTAACCAGGATCTCTAGTGGCACAGCTGGCACTGCGATGCAGTGCCTTAGACCACTGCGCCACTCAGGAGGCCCCATGTTTCCGTTGTTATTTGTAACAAATGGACTAATAAAGTTGTATTGTATTGTATTGTTTTGCAGCGCAACAAGATGGACTATGAACAGCTGCTCCGCATCAAGCAGAACCTGGAAATAGAGATCGCCACCTACAGGAGACTGCTGGAGGGAGAGGAGACGTGAGTAACCATGATGCTAATCTTTATGTGAACATTTAAAGGGAAATTTCAAAAATGTTCAACTTCATATTCATCATCTCCAGCACCACCACAACATCAACATATGTGAAAATGGCGCGTTTCTATGTTTTGTAGTGAAAAAGATAGAGGAAGATAAGTGTTTCCAATGACATCATCAGTATGCATCGTGTGATTTTAACCAATTATGAGTAGGCATTGCCCACTAATTGCCTACTAATTGTCTACTAATTGGTTGATGATGTCATTGGAAACACTTATCTTCCTCTGTCTTTGTTGGATATAATGCTATGGTCAGATGTAAATAAGGGGTGCTTAGGACTGTACAGTATATCCAGGATAGGACTACATTGTGTTTTGTTGAGTTGATTCAAACAGATAATTGTTCTTCCTGGGAATCAGCCAATTGATGACCATACATGGTAACATCTTCTGACAGTGACAATTTCCATGTATCAGTTGAAGTCATTGGGCACATTTTAACTCGCACATTCCTTTTCCGTTATTCATACAGGATTAATGAAGTCCCATCACCAAAAAGTGAGTATCAGTACATTAACTTCACTTCACTCTCACTTCCTCATTGACACAGGCTAACCTAAGCGAACATCAACACTTACTTACTCAGCAACACATTGATTGGTTGATTGTGGATGTGACCGTTCACCTGGATGGAGAAAGCTCCTTTATCAGTGTGACATCAGGTAATTCCATCCATGGCGTGTGATAAGAGTCCCCATTCATTCATGAATAGGTTATTTGCATTCTCACACAGAGAGACCTCAATTCACCTCAGCCTCTCAAATGGACTGCATGGACCCATCCTGGTCACCCATGCATCTTTCGTTTTTCTTTCTTTCTTTCTTTCTTTCTTTCTTTCTTTCTTTCTTTCTTTCTTTCTTTCTTTCTTTCTTTCTTTCTTTCTTTCTTTCTTTCTTTCTTTCTTTCTTTCTTTCTTTCTTTCTTTCTTTCTTTCTTTCTTTCCTCCCTTCTCTCTTCCCTCTGACCTTCTCCCACTCTCTATCCCTTTCTCTTGCTGTATGACTTTACTCTTCACCCACCTTCACCCGTAACTTCACCCCCATCTTCACCCTCATCTCACCTTCACCCTTACCTTCAACTTCACCCTCATCCTCACCCTGACCTCTACCCTCACTTTCACCCTCATCCTCATTTTCACCCTCAACTTCATCTTCACCCTCACCTTCACCCTCACCCCCACCCTCACCTTCACCCTCACCTTTACCCTCACCTTCACCCTCACCCACCCCTTCACCTCCACCCTCACCCTCACCTTCACCCTCAACTTCACCCTCATCCTCACCCTCATCTTTACCCTCACCTTCATTCTCATCCCCACCCTAACCTTCACCCTCATTTTCACCGAGCCTTTCATTGGTCTGAATGTTCACCAGGCTCAAGGCTTTGTTGTGTCGTAACACAATGATGATGTGATTATAGTGTTGGTTTAAACACAAGTCCAGGTGGGTTACGCTCCAAGGTGAAGTTTCCCCTAGGTACAGATTTAGTATCCACTTCCCCTCCCCCAATCCTAGTCGGGAAACTGCAAAACTGACCCAAGATCAACATCTAGGGGCAACTTTACCATACACCAAGAGGTTACACTAGGAAACGTCCCTAGGCTAGCATGTGTAGGTACTGTAGGTGACTTATAGAGTAAAGTTGAAGTACTCCGGGCCATTGGCTCGCTGAGAAAGCCAACTGCCCAACAGCTATTTACACTACAGGTTTAAAATAGGGTCAGCGACATTGCCTTATGTCAGTATCAAATGTACAACTTTGATTCTGTGCTACTTCCAACGCCCTGGCATCAAATCAAGGGGCCGTGGCCACAGACTAATGGCAGTTTCATAAACCTGCAAACAAAGCAAACGCCCGAAAAAGCGCTGTCCCTAGAAACTGCAGTAGGTGAAAATAATCCCACAAGTCTCAATGTTGTAACGGAGTGTTACTGTAGGCTTGTGACTGCTCACTGAATCAATTTGGTAGCACTTTATTTGGGGTGTACGTACAAAAGGAATTCTTAGCACATTATAAGCTATTCTTTGCTCATTCATAAGCAGTAGATATATCAGCAACAAGTTAGCAGGTTCATAGGCCGTGTTACAAACCAGAGCCTGTTGGGTTGCAGTAATAGTGTGACCCTGTGACATTCGGTAGCCCATCCTCTTCCTCTTCATCATCCTCTTCATCATCCTCTCGTTTCCCTGCAGAGGAGCCAGAGGTGCGGACCAGGAAGATAGTGAAGGTGGTGACTCAGACCATGATCAACGGCAAGGTGGTGGATGAGTCCAGCGAGGTGGAGCAGATAGAGCAGGAGGTGAAGAAGAAGTGAGAGGGGCCTCATCATCATCATCATCATCATCATCATCATCATCTTCTTCATATAGCCTCGTTATTGTTATTTTATTGTGTTATTTTTTAAATTTATTTTTTACTTTATTTAGTAAATGTTTTCTTAACTACACCTGTTGTATTCGGCGATTGTGACAAATAAAATTTGATTTGATTTGAATTGATAATTTCTCCTCACACATCGGGGTCAAGGGCCAGCTGACCCACTGACCCTCAGGGGCCTCCACTAACATGGATGTCTGTTTCATTCCCATCAGAGTGTTAGTCTTGTTCTTTTCATAGCCTCATGCATATGTCTGGATATACTATGAGCTATATAGTATATAGTATACATACAATAATATAATAATACAATAAAATGAGATATACTGGAAGTGAATGAGATGTCCTGTATGGCATCCGTTTTAGGGAGTCCCTCAGTTGTCAGATGAAACTCCCTCAGTTGTGTCCCCTCCTCTAACATGGCTGTTGTTTAATACAAGGTTTTGCTTTGTGTATTAAACGATTTATTTCTAGATTTAGGTAACAAGCAATAGACACAGTAAATATCTTTCACCTGAATTGCATTTTTTGGGGGGGTTTTCAACATGCGTTTGTGTCTGTATCTATAAACTTCTGTAAGGTCTGAAATAAAGGTTAATCTTTTAGTCAAAGCTGGTATTATTTTCTATTTTATTTTGATTTATCATCATGAAGTATCCAAAATACTGCTTACATGTTCAAAAACGATCAACCACACTCTACAATGCAAGACTTATTACATCCAACACATTCCACATGCACTCAAGAACACATTTTATGTATTCTACACACACTCTAAATATTATATGTAAAACCACGAAACGACCCTGTCTACTACGTAGCATGATGAGCACAATAACACGTCAGTGGAGATAATTGATCATTAATAATAATAACAGATAATTGTGCCTGTTCATGTGCGTGTGTGATGACTGCTATGTGCAGTAGGTAGGCATGCATACAACCCTGCAAAGTTACCTTCATGTTGAGCCTAAACGTCTGTCTGACAGCTCTGATAAATGCTCCAGTCCTATTCATCCATCATAGCAGTTAGCTAATCACACATTGTAACGATGAAAGGTTAGTAATACAATTTGATTAGATTTGATGTGCTTATTGTACTTATGGTCTTTAATCAACTTTAACGTTGAAGTCAAATAGTGACCTCCTGGATATCTTTCACCAGAATACTTTAACTTGTAGTCAGAGACATTTAGTAACTGCTGTTTGGACATAGAGGTGCCTGCACAGCAATTAGTGGACACAGATGTTTAAAGGCAGACTGCCATGCAATCTCTGAACAACGAAGTCATCGATTTGATGTCTCTGTTAATCTTTGCGTTGGAAAAAACATTAGGTGTTCATCAAGTATAGAGGGTGTTATTTCTGGTTTTGGGTTGTGTCTCTTTCACAAATGTGAGGTATGAGACTCAGGTGCCATCTAAATTATATGTTTTACTAAATTACTGACTGACTGACTGGCAGACAGCTTTTACTATGACTAGTTCACGACCTCCATCAACTGCAAGTCAACTGAGTCAAAAAACTGTGTTGCTGAAATACATTGTAGTGAATGTAAAGTAATGTGTTGCTGTAGCTACACAGATGTAATTACATAATCATTACCTGCAAAAACCATTATGCTGTCACCTTGGCATCAGTTATTTATGTGAAGGTAATCTGTGAAAAGCCGAAAATGTGTGTAAATATGTGGTGGGAGAGGGCAATTGTATTTAAGTATGTGCTATGTAAGTATGTGTATTTGTAGAAGCGTATGCATTTTGTTGTTGTTTCTGTCCGGGTCTGTGTGGGTCTGTGTGGGTCTGTGTGGGTCTGTGTGGGTATGGGTATGTGGGGTGGGTCTGTGTGGGTCTGTGTGGGTCTGTGTGGGTCTGTGTGGGTCTGTGTGGGTCTGGGTATGTGGGGTGGGTCTGTGTGGGTATGGGTATGTGGGTGGGTCTGTGTGGGTATGGGTATGTGGGGTGGGTCTGTGTGGGTCTGTGTGGGTCTGTGTGGGTCTGTGTGGGTCTGTGTGGGTCTGTGTGGGTATGGGTATGTGGGGTGGGTCTGTGTGGGTATGGGTATGTGGGGTGGGTCTGTGTGGGTATGGGTATGTGGGGTGGGTCTGTGTGTCCCTGCCTGCCTGTGTCTGTACAGTATGCTTGTATGATCATCTATAGTCATGTATGGTCATTTATGTGTGCTTTGCTTCAAAAGCTCTCCATCAACACAGGGGAGTGGTCCCAGTCAGACATTGATGGGAGTGGTCCCAGTCAGACATTGATGGGAGTGGTCCCAGTCAGACATTGATGGGAGTGGTCCCAGTCAGACATTGAGGGGATTGGTCCCAGTCTTCTTGGGAGGTGATTGTCTCTCTGGTTACTAATCACTGTCACATTAACAATTATTGGAAATATGAGTGTCTGCTGGTCTTTCCCTCTACTGTACCATCCTCAACCTGCCTAGCCACACGGGCTGAGGAGACCAGGGTGGTTTCCCTCTACTGTACCATCCTCAACCTGCCTAGCCACACGGGCTGAGGAGACCAGGGTGGTTTCCCTCTACTGTACCATCCTCAACCTGCCTAGCCACACGGGCTGAGGAGACCAGGGTGTTTTCCCTCTACTGTACCATCCTCAACCTGCCTAGCCACACGGGCTGAGGAGACCAGGGTGTTTTCCCTCTACTGTACCATCCTCAACCTGCCTAGCCACACGGGCTGAGGAGACCAGGGTGTTTTCCCTCTACTGTACCATCCTCAACCTGCCTAGCCACACGGGCTGAGGAGACCAGGGTGGTTTCCCTCTGCTGTACCATCCTCAACCTGCCTAGCCACACGGGCTGAGGAGACCAGGGTGGTTTCCCTCTACTGTACCATCCTCAACCTGCCTAGCCACACGGGCTGAGGAGACCAGGGTGTTTTCCCTCTACTGTACCATCCTCAACCTGCCTAGCCACACGGGCTGAGGAGACCAGGGTGTGTGTGGGACTTTCCCAGCGACAAACCCTCTAAGCTCCCTGACACACATCAGAACAGGGGACTGACTGATGAGGGTGTTTCTCCTTCCTTCCGTCCTTAATAACGGACACTTTCAGAGATCTGTTAAACCCTACTATTGGCATGGCGTGAGCTGAGGCAGACTGATAGGCAGAGGCCTGTGTGGCAGCCAGACGTAGTACAGGAGAGATTCCGTCCCACTCTCATTCACAAGTTTATGATAGACAGACTTCTATGACAGATGTCTATGACAGACGTCTATGACAGACGTCTATGATAGACCTCTATGACAGACGTCTGTGACAGTCTATCATGAACTTATGGATGAGAGACAGACAGACAGACAGACAGACAGGTGTGTTCCAGGAGACATTATAAACATGTACACGCCACCTGTGTGTGCAGTCGTGTGTGACACACCTGTCCTAAGGAGATGTGTGTGTCTGGCTGATGCACCACGACATGAGACTCTGGAAGCCTTATTGACGAGCCAGATTAAGGCCTGTATAATGACTGTGTAGTAATGTTTGGCAATGACTGTTATCACTATTATAGTGGTGATGAACAACACCTTCAATTGTCTCTCTGTCTGGGTTCTGCCTACAATGGAGTTTCTCCATAGGTCAGATAAGGTCTTGGAGGTCTGAGGCTATCGTTGTTTCTTAAGAGGTTCCAGTCAACAAATGAGACTATAGTTAATACAATATATCATTAATCTTCAATCCCTAGTCCCTATATGAAAGGAATTAATTACTATAGCTTGACCCAGCTTGTCAAAGCTGTAATGCTGACCAGACATTTCTGTTATACAACTCAACAGTTGCAGTACAACAGACATAGAGAAACAGGTCTCTGCATGCTTTCTCCACAAGCATTATAGTCTGGGTCCTATTAATCTACTGGACCGCTAACGATGGGGAAAATACCTAAAGTGTGACCTCAAACACAATACCTTATTATCTTGGTGAGTAATGTCATTTTTGTCGACATAGCAAACCTAACGATCTGTGTTTGATCTGGATGAGAGTTTTCATGAGTCATACGCTTTTGCTTGTCTGTCTGTCTGTCTGTCTGTCTGTCTGTCTGTCTGTCTGTCTGTCTGTCTGTCTGTCTGTCTGTCTGTCTGTCTGTCTGTCTGTCTGCCTGCCTGCCTGCCTGCCTGCCTGCCTGTCTGTCTGTCTGTCTGTCTGTCTGTCTATCTATCTATCTATCTGTCTGCCTGTCTATCTATCTGTCTGCCTGTCTATCTATCTATCTGTCTGCCTGTCTGCCCGCCTGTCTGCCTGTCTGTCTGTCTGTCTGTCTGCCTGTCTGTCTGTCCGAATAGGGAGTTCCGATGATTAGGAACCTATTACTTAGGATTAGCTATGCCAAAGCAAACACCTAGCTTTTGTAATAGGTAATTACCATGTAATAAGGATATGTGAAAACATCCCCAAAGTATTAGAAAACAAAAACAAACCATAGAACGGTCTTGTAATTCACTCGTGCTTGGCAATACTGTACCAGAGAATGTTTTTATCTGGAAATACATCGAGACCCATTAAGAAGGCGTCATCATCATCACAACTTTGGGAAAGACCATGGTCACAACAAAAGGATCAACATGAACTTTAAACTTAACAGTGACCTAACCTTGTTGAATGAGACAGAGGAGAATCATAAGATCCCACACAAGGATTTACCTGAAGGGGTGGCTGGACACAATGTCTCATACAGTTGAGTATTTTAGTATTTTATCAGGATCCCTATTAGCGGCTGCGTTATTACTCTTCCTGGGGTCCACAAACATACATTAAGTACCAGACATTGCCAGAAAAAAACTCTAATGCCAGACATACTCTAATGCTACACTACTTTAACGGCACAAACTAGATCCAGGGGAGGTACACTTGTGTAGTGTAAATAGTTGGATCTAGATTCAAATCTGTCTTTAAGAGATGTCTCCCACACTACCTCCAGAGGTCTACACCACATACCCCCCTCTGAGTGGTACAGTGTAAAGATAACGGCGCTCCCACAACACGTTACCTTAACACTAGCACATTAGAGGCTGCTGCCTATATACATAGATTAGAAATCACTGGCCACTTTAATAAATGGAACACTAGTCACTTTAATAATGTTTACATATCTTGCATTACTCATCTCATATGTATATACTGTATTCTATACTATTCTACTGTATCTTAGTCTATGCCGTTCTGACATTGCTCGTCCATATATTTATTTATATATTCTTAATTCCATTGCTTTACTTAGATTTGTGTGTATTGGGTATATGTTGTGAAATTGTTAGATATTACTTGTTAGATATTACTGCACTGTCAGAGCTAGAAGCACAAGCATTTCGCTACACCCGCAATAACATCTGCTAAACACGTTTATGTAACCAATGGCATTTGATTTGGTTTGATTTGATTTAACTACCTTAATACCAGTAGACAACATGTTTGCTCTGTTAGCCAAATTGAAAATTAAAGTCTGGGGCCTCCCGAGTGGCGCAGCAGTCTAAGGCTCTGCATCGCAGTGCTAGAGGCGTCACTACAGACCTGGGTTAGATCCCAGGCTGTGTCGCAGCCGGCCGCGACCGGGAGACGCATGAGGCGGCGCACAATTGGCCCAGCGTCGTCCGGGTTTGGCCGGCCGGGATATCCTTGTCCCATCGCGCTCTAGTGACTCCTGTGGCGGGCCGGGCGCATGCACGCTGACTTCGGTCGCCAGTTGTATGGTGTTTTCTCCGACACATTGGTGCTGCTGGCTTCCGGGTTAAGCGGGCAGTATGGCTTGGCAGGGTCGTGTTTCGGAGGACGCATGGCTCTCGACCTTTGCCTCTCCCGAGTCCGTAAGGGAGTTGCAGCGATGGGACAAGACTGTAACTAACAATTGGGGAGAAAAAGTACAAAAATACATTTTTTAAAAGGCTTTTAAAATAGCCACACATTTGTGAATCATTGCATTAATCAGGTGTGAAACACTATATGTAATGTGGTTTAGATGAGAAGCTCCTGTATACTTTGAATTGCTATCCTTATTTTGTTTGTCTATATACTATGGTATTTACGGTATAATAGCTGCACTCACATGAAGCAGGAATGTGCCTTTGGCCACACCACATCCAAGGCTAATGTAAACAGAAAAGTTGCAAATCTAATGTTGAAGAGAGATAGATCTCACTAGACGTATTTTACTAATGTAAATCCACCCAGGTGTGTTGTTGAGGCCCTTACAGTACCAGTGAGTCAGTGGCTGAGAAGCTTGTGAGAGGCTGACTGGATTGAGACAGTCCCCCCTAAAGTGGAGAAAAGTCCTAATCGTTTGTCCATGAAATCATTATACACTATGATCCCAGGTAGATCCTAACAGATCTAATGAGGTCTGGTGGATTGTTGAGATCAGGGAAAGGTCAGGAAGAAGTAAACTTAGTATTGGTCCCTTCAGGGTTGTGTCATCGTTGTTGGACTGTTTGACTCCCACTATTACCTCAAGGGACAGCTCTCCAACCCAGTCCCAGCTGACCTATAAAGGTATATATATTCTACAGCCTAGTCTGACTACACAGATTGAGGAAATGTTTTTTCACAAAAGTAGTGGAATATTATTCACAAATGTAAATTATCTTCATCAGGCTTCCCTAAGCTGAGAACATTGTGTAGAGATTGTTTTGAAGTCTGTGAAAGTTTGTATGGTAAATCTACAGTCTCGTCTGAATACTCAGATAGAGGAAAATGCATGTTTTTAAACGAGACGAATAATCTATATTCACAAAGATAGTGTAGCATTCACATCTTGAATATGTCTGTAAGCCCCAGGGCAAGACAGTTACTGTAGCATCATCAGACTAGGCCAGTTACAGGGTTTGCTCCTTCAAGCCATTAGCTCCTTGAGGAATATACTTCATCTATTCTTGTCAGAGAAACAATCAAACTTCTCCGGTTGTTGTCAGAACAACAAAGGCATTTTTGACTAAAAGAGAGTTGGGTTTTGATGTTCAACCACAGCCATGATTAGCCTACATGGACAGCTGTGCTCCCGATCCCATAGCCACCTGTTTGACCAGCGCTCATCTTGACCAACTATGACATTAGTTTGACATTAGTCTTGACCAACACTGTATTATGGTGAGCTGCGTGGTCTTGACTCTTGACCGTGAACAAAGGCTCCTGGGATAATAAGATTATAGTCTGGCACTTTCTCTCTGAGCAAACATCAATGACACTAAGTGTAGTTTGAGTAACACTCTGTCACAGAAGAGACTGGTTTGAGCAACACACAGAGGTTCCGTCCCCGTCCCCACCCCCACCCTGCTTCTGTTCCCTCTCCCACACACTCTGACTGGAAGAGGACTGCAATGAACTGTTATTTTCCTGGCTGCTCCTTACCTAGACTACATATTTTCCTATAATGACACACTGTAGGACAGCCTCAAACCAGGTGCATGACTGGTTTCAGACGAGGAAAGGCAAGGAAGCAATGCTTGGTCTAACACAGTTAGGTTATGGTCAAGTGAGGGCAAACATGAGTATCAAACAGCTACGTTATTTTCTATCTGTAAATGGTATTCTTAATGTTAATCAATACGGATTCAGACCTAAAGATAGGATTACTTCGGCTACCATGCTTGTTGTAAATGATATTGAAAATGCATTAGATGGTAGAAAGAATTGTGCTGCCATGTTTGTAGACTTTTCAAAACCTTTTGATACTGGGAAAGGACTGCAATGAACTGTTATTTCCCATGGCAGCTCCTTACCTAGCCTACACACCCTGGCAGCTCCTTACCTAGCCTACACACCCTGGCAGCTCCTTACCTAGCCTACACACCCTGGCAGCTCCTTACCTAGCCTACACACCCTGGCAGCTCCTTACCTAGCCTACACACCCTGGCAGCTCCTTACCTAGCCTACATATTTGCCTTTATGTAGAACATCTCACAGAGCTCTCTGAAATTAGATGTTCTGGTCCCCCTGGGTCAGTTCAGAGAAATCTATGTTGATAAATGTGTCTGTTTTGCTTAATATTTTTTTTTTTATTTTTTTTATATTTTCAGGGCTCATCTGAAAAAGAGAACCTACTCAACTTCTGTCAAAATATAATTGGAAAGAAATGATAAGAATGCTTCAGGGGATATACTGTAGCTTAGTGGTTAAGAGCGTAGTGCCAGTAACCGAAAGGTCGCTGGTTCTAATCCTCGAGCCGACTAGGTGAAAAATCTGTCGATGTGCCCTTGAGCAAGGCACTTAACCCTAATTGCTCCTGTAAGTCCCTCTGGATAAGAGCTTCTGCTAAAAATAAAAATATTATTAAAAGAAATATAGCCCTAAGGCAAATTCTGCAAGAAAAATAATTAAGTAAATGATAGACTGAGATGTATATATACATTCCTCGTAATCATCTAAATCTAATTTTTGTGAATCAAGCAGAGATATATTGTAGGGACTCAGTGTGTCTCTCTCATCTGGTGATGGTAGACATTTACAGCAGACAGTTGATCATTGGCTTGCCTCAATGTCTGCTCTATTGTTTATGTGTGTGTGGTTGCTCTCTAGTGGTGAAACCTTTACGTGAGAGCTGATAAATTATAAAACAGTTACTTTTACAACTTTTGTTATTTCATCATATTCCATACCGTGTATTCATTCGGTCGATTAAATTATAAAAGACAAAGGTAAGTTGGGTGAATTGTCTTCAGTACCTGTAGGCTAACTGTGTTGTAAAACTAGGTTACAGGAGTGACATATGATGAGGAATAATTATATCATGATCTGAGAATTAAATGAGAGCCACATAAGCTGGAACACTTTTAGAAACTCAGCGCATATCAAACATATCGTAGGAATTACATAATATTAACGTTAGCGTTCTCATCACCAGTCTGAGGGCACTACGGCATTTCAGCATGCGCTACTATCAAGCGCTCCTGCGCACAATAAACGAAGTGCTTGCGTTTGGAACGCCCAGGAAACCGGAAGTGATTCGCGAGCGACTCTTTTTTTGTGAATGAGTGGTGTCGCTTGATGATACTTCAGCGATGCGGAGATGATTACAGACATTTGTCAGCCTACACAATTATAGACACAATATAATTCGTCACCCACCCTAGGCTACGTATTCAGGAGAAGGAAGAAGAGTAGACTAGGGACTCTACTTCATACTCATATCAGGCGAGTTTGAAATATGCACTCTCTTCTGCTGCATCATTCAACTACAACAATACACCGTCTGTAATTCATGACCAGATTGTTATCGAACCAGATTGTTTAGTTTTTAATTTTCGGACATACAGTAGCACTCGTCATGAAGATACGAGATCCCCACTTGAGAAAAGCACATTTTCAGTCATTGACTGGCCTATAACCGTATAGATAAATAAAATAGCTCTTCAATCAATCAATAAAATATATATATATTTACAAGAAAAATACGTTTTTTGTCATATAGAGTAGGCTTGGAAGGTACCTCATAAACAGTAATAACTATGTAATGTTGATGTTATAACATTGTAATTACAGAAAGAGAAGAGCACCACCACCATGTCATCTTCCTTCTCAGACACACTCCAGTTCCGTTTCTCCAGCCCCGCCCACGATGACTCCATCCTGCAGAAGATGAGCCAGCTGAGAGAGGATCGACGCTTCTGTGACGTCACCCTCGTCCTCGGATCGGGGTCGTTCCGCTTCCCGGGTCACCGGGTGGTCCTGGCGGCCTCCTCTGCCTTCCTCCGGGACCAGTTCCTGCTGCACGAGGGGAGCCGGGAGCTGCTGGTGACCGTGGTGCCCAGTGCGGAGGTGGGCCGTCGGCTGCTCCTGTCCTGCTACACAGGCCACCTGGAGGTCCCTCTGAGGGAACTGGTCAGCTACCTGACGGCAGCGAGCGCACTGCAGATGAGCCACGTGGTGGAGAGGTGTGCCCAGGCCATCTCTCAGTACCTGGACCCCACCCTGGCCCACCTGAAGCGGGAGAGGAGCCCAGAGACTGAGGGGACCCCTCCACCACCACCAGACAGCGTTAAACGCCAACCCAGCTCAGCATGTCTGGACGAGGGGGAGATGGAGGGGGAGACCCAAGAGGACCCAGAGGACAGGGACCACAGCCTGGACTCAGAAGACACTCTGGACAGTGTCCACATGGTACACACTAACAGCCCGTACCCTTACAGCCCGTACCCTTACCCGACGGGCGCCCACAGACGCAAGCAGCGCCCGCCCACGCCATGCAGAGAGTACAGGAAGAGGACCTTCTCTCCAGCAGGAAGTCCTGCCCACAGCAGGTCAGGACTGGCTGACAGCTCCCAGGATCAGGAAGTGGGCGGGGACTCTGGAGAGGACATATACATGCTTGCTGCTCGTCACATGCAGGGGGTTGGGGGCGGGTCTCCCGAGTCCTCCTTCGGGGTTCTGACGGGGGCAGAGTTTTCGGGACTGGGATCGGAGATCCTCCTACAGAGACCCTACCTGTGCAGGAAGTGTGACCGAGTGTTCCACCACCTGGACAGCTATGTGGGACACATAAAGGAACACAAGCTCTACCCGTGTCTTCTCTGTGGGAAGAGCTTCAGCCAGAAGAGCAACCTGACCCGACACATCAGGGTTCACACAGGGGTCAAGCCCTTCCAGGTGAGTGGAACACACCCCTCCACCCTTACAGTGTTTAAAGCACTTTGAGCATCATGACAAGCTCCTGCGGCCACATATACTAAAATGTTTGTATTTTAGTATTGTTTGTATGTAATGTATTGCAATCTGCTTTGGATGTCACTGTCTGCTAAATTGTATATATTATTATTTTATTACTGTATTATTATTCCAGTGCCCGCTTTGCCACAAGACCTTTTCCCAGAAGGCCACGCTGCAAGACCACCTTAACCTCCACACAGGGGACAAGCCACACAAGTGCAACTACTGCGCCATCCACTTCGCACACAAACCAGGCCTCCGGCGCCACCTCAAGGACATCCACGGCAAGAGCAGCCTGCAGAATATGTTTGAGGAGGTGGTGTGAGCCTGGGAGCTGCTGGACTACTGCAGCAAGAGACTTCTGAGTTAAGCATACCAGTGCCTAAATTAAAACGACAAAGAATTAGAACTACAAAGAATTAAAACAAAAAAGAATTACAACCACAAAGAATTACAACTTTAAAGACAAAGAGGAAACTAGTGTAAATGAATTGCACTCAATGTGTATATATTTACATTTTACATTTTAGTCATTTAGCAGACGCTCTTAACCAGAGCGACTTACAGGAGCAATTAGGGGTTAAGTGCCTTGCTCAAGGGCACATTAACGTCATTTAGCAGACGCTCTTAGCCAGAGCGACTCACAAATTGGTGCGTTCACCCTATAGCCAGTGGGATAACCACTTTACAATTTGGGGGGGTAGAAGGAATACTTTATCCTATCCCAGGTATTCCTTAAAGAGGTGGGGTTTCAAATGTCTCCGGAAGGTGGTGAGTGACTCCGCTGTCCTGGCGTCGTGAGGGAGCTTGTTCCACCATTGGGGTGCCAGAGCAGCGAACAGTTTTGACTGGGCTGAGCGGGAGCTATGCTTCCGCAGAGGAAGGGAGCCAGCAGGCCAGAGGTGGATGAACGCAATGTCCTCGTTTGGGTGTAGGGACTGATCAGAGCCTGAAGGTACAGAGGTGCCGTTCCCCTCACTGCTCCATAGGCAAGCACCATGGTCTTGTAGCGGATGCGAGCTTCAACTGGAAGCCAGTGGAGTGTGCGGAGGAGGGGGGTGACGGGAGAGAACTTGGGAAGGTTGAACACCAGACGGGCTGCGGCATTCTGGATGAGTTGTAGGGGTTTAATGGCACAGGCAGGGAGCCCAGCCAACAGCGAGTTGCAGTAGTCCAGACGGGAGATGACAAGTGCCTGGACCAGGACCTGCGCCGCTTCCTGTGTAAGGCAGGGTCGCACTCTCCGAATGTTGTAGAGCATGAACCTGCAGGAGCGGGTCACCGCCTTGATGTTGGCGGAGAACGACAGGGTGTTGTCCAGGGTCACGCCTAGGCTCTTCGCACTCTGGGAGGAGGACACAGCGGAGTTGTCAACCGTGATGGCGAGATCATGGAACGGGCAGTCCTTCCCCGGGAGGAAGAGCAGCTCCGTCTTGCCAGGGTTCAGCTTGAGGTGGTGATCCGTCATCCATACTGATATGTCTGCCAGACATGCAGAGATGCGATTCGCCACCTGGTTATCAGAAGGGGGAAAGGAGAAGATTAGTTGTGTATCGTCAGCGTAGCAATGATAGGAGAGACCATGTGAGGATATGACAGAGCCAAGTGACTTGGTGTATAGGGAGAAAAGGAGAGGGCCCAGAACCGATCCCTGGGGGACACCAGTGGTGAGAGCACGTGGTGCGGAGACAGCTTCCCGCCACGCCACTTGGTAGGAGCGACCGGTCAGGTAGGACGCAATCCAGGAGTGAGCCGCGCCGGAGATGCCCATCTCGGAGAGGGTGGAGAGGGAGGATCTGATGGTTCACAGTATCAAAGGCAGCAGACAGGTCTAGAAGGACAAGAGCAGAGGAGAGAGAGTTAGCTTTAGCAGTGCGGAGAGTCTCCGTGACACAGAGAAGAGCAGTCTCAGTTGAATGACCAGTCCTGAAACCTGATTGGTTTGGATCAAGAAGGTCATTCTGAGAGAGATAGCAAGAGAGTTGGCTAAAGACGGCACGCTCAATAGTTTTGGAAAGAAAAGAAAGAAGGGATACTGGTCTGTAGTTGTTGACGTCAGTGGGGTCGAGTGTTGGTTTTTTGAGAAGGGGAGCAACTCTCGCTCTCTTGAAGACGGAAGGGACATGGCCAGCGGTCAAGGATGAGTTGATCAGCGAGGTGAGGTAGGGGAGAAGGTCACCGGAGATGGTCTGGAGAAGGGAGGAGGGGATGGGGTCAAGCGGGCAGGTTGTTGGGCGGCCTGCAGTCACAAGTCGCAGGATTTTATCTGGAGAGAGAGGGGAGAAAGAAGTCAAAGCATAGGGTAGGACAGTGTGAGCAGGACCAGCAGTGTTATTAGACTTAACAAACGAGGATCGGATGTCGTCAACCTTCTTTTCAAAGTGGTTGACGAAGTCATCCACAGAGAGAGAGGGGGGGAGGAGGATTCAGGAGGGAGGAAAATGTGGCAAAGAGCTTCCTAGGGTTAGAGGCAGATGCTTGGAATTTAGAGTGGTAGAAGGTGGCCTTAGCAGCAGAAACAGATGAAGAAAATGTAGAGAGGAGGGAGTGAAAAGATGCCAGGTCGGCAGGGAGTTTAGTTTTCTTCCATTTCCGCTCCCGCTGCCCGGAGCTCTGTTCTGTGAGCTCGCAGTGAGTCATCAAGCCACGGAGCTGGAGGGGAGGACCGAGCCGGCCGGGAGGATAGGGGACACAGAGAGTCAAAGGATGCAGAAAGGGAGGAGAGGAGGGTTGAGGAGGCAGAATCAGGAGATTGGAGGGAGAAGGATTGAGCAGAGGGAAGAGATGATAGGATGGAAGAGGAGAGAGTAGTGGGAGAGAGAGAGCGAGGGTTGCGGCGGCGCATTACCATCTGTGTAGGGGCAGAGTGAGTAGTGTGGGAGGAGAGCGAGAGAGAAAAGGAAACAAAGTAGTGGTCGGAGACTTGGAGGGGAGTTGCAGTGAGATTAGTAGAGGAGCAGCATCTAGTGAAGATGAGGTCAAGCGTATTGCCTGCCTTGTGAGTAGGGGGACGGTGAGAGGGTGAGGTCAAAAGAGGAGAGGAGTGGAAAGAAGGAGGCAGAGAGAAATGAGTCAAACGTGGACATAGGGAGGTTGAAATCCCCCAAAACTGTGAGGGGTGAGCCATCCTCAGGAAAGGAACTTATCAAGGCGCCGAGCTCGTTGATGAACTCTCCAAGGGAACCTGGAGGGCGATAGATGACAAGGATATTAAGCTTAAATGGGCTAGTGACTGTGACAGCATGGAATTCAAATGAGGAGATAGACAGATGGGTTAGGGGAAAAATTGAGAATGTCCACTTGGGAGAGATGAGGATTCCTGTACCACCACCCCTCTGACCAGATGCCAGTATATATATGCCACTTGTTTGCCTCTTTCCTGATGTAGCTAGGGTTTTAGCACAGACCAATGTCTAAATGAAAACTACACAGAAGAATAGGCCAGGAGGGAGAAGTAGACTAAACTATAGTGGATATAAAATATATTGGGGATAAAAATTCTCGAAATGACCAAATGAAGATGTTCTTTCACTAGTTTGCCTCTTTCCTAATGTGGTGTTTTTGCACTTTATTTTCTCCCCCCATCCAGAGACTCTAGTGAGTGTTTTGATGGACTAGCACAGGAACATACAGAATCAATCTACAAACTGTAGCTACATCACTGCTATTTATATTTGTTAGCATTAGTGTGTGTACCCACAAGTGTGTGTTTGTGTGTGTGTGCTTGTGCGTGTGCGTGTGTGTGTGTGCTTGTGCGCATGCGTGTGCGTGTGAGTATACTGTAAGAGAAATGTGTCTGCGTTTCTTTACAATAGATATCTGCTGCTTTGATGCACAACTCCTCGAAGGATCCCATGTGTGTGTTATTAAGATTATGTTTTTTAAGATGATGTTGTTAAGATGATGTTATTAAGATGATGTTATTAAGATGATGTTATTGTCACGCCCTGGCTCTGGGGACTCTTTAATGTTGAGCCAGGGTGTTAGTTCCTATGTTTAGTTGTTCTATGTTTTCTTTCAAGATCGTTTAGATCTATGTTGGCCAGGGTGGTTCCCAATCAGAGGCAGCTGTAGCTCGTTGTCTCTGATTGGGAACCATACTTAGGCAGCCTGTTTTGCACAGTTGATTGTGGGATCTTGTTCTGTATAGGTTTGTGTTGGTGAACCTTTAGACTTCACGTATCGTTTTGTTGTTTTGTTGTTGGTGTAAAGTACTCATTAAAAGATGTACGCCTATCACGCTGCGCCTTGGTCTGCCTCTAATAACGTTCATGACAGAAGATCCCACCAAAATAGGACCAAGCAGCGTGTGCAGGAGCAAACGCCGGGTATGGAACAGGAGGTTACTCTGGTAGATGTCCTCCTCGGTTGGGGGAGAATCACGGAGGAGGAGGCCGTCCGCTACCGGAGGGCGATGAGGGAGGATGCCCAGGCAGGAGAGGAGAAGCGGCACCAACCGGGCCGTCGTCGGACAGGCGAGAGGCAACCTCAATAAAAAATGTTGGGGGGGCACACGGCATGGACGACGGGGCTGCTGGAGGCAGCTACAGGGCGAGTTTGCGGACTAGGAGAGGAGGCCACCAGGTTACGGGGGCCATTGGTCATGAGGGGGAAGGAGAGTGTAGAGGCACGGCGAGAGGTACTGGGGTGTGTTACCAGTCCGGTCCGGCCCGTTCCTGATCCCCGCACAAGGCCTGTGGTGTGTGTTCCCAGTACGGTCCGGCCTGTTCCTGTCCCTCGCACCAAGCCTGTGGTGCGCGTCGCCAGCCCGGTCCGGCCTGTTCCTGCTCCCCGCACCAAGCCTGTGGTGCGCGTCGCCAGTCCGGCCCGGCCTGTTCCTGTCCCCTCGCACCAAGCCTGTGGTGCGCGTCGCCAGCCCGGTCCGGCCTGTTCCTGCTCCCCGCACCAAGCCTGTGGTGCGCGTCGCCAGTCCGGCCCGGCCTGTTCCTGTCCCTCGCACCAAGCCTGTGGTGCGCGTCGCCAGCCCGGTCCGGCCTGTTCCTGCTCCCCGCACCAAGCCTGTGGTGTGCGTCGTCAGTCCGGCCCGGCCTGTTCCTGTCCCTCGCACCAAGCCTGTGGTGCGCGTCGCCAGCCCGGTCCGGGCCTGTTCCTGCTCCCCGCACCAAGCCTGTGGTGCGCGTCGCCAGTCCGGCCCGGCCTGTTCCTGTCCCTCGCACCAAGCCTGTGGTGCGCGTCGCCAGCCCGGTCCGGCCTGTTCCTGCTCCCCGCACCAAGCCAGTGGTGCGCGTCGCCAGCCCGGTCCGGCCTGTTCCTGCTCCCCGCACCAAGCCAGTGGTGCGCGTCGTCAGCCCGGTTCGGCCTGTTCCTGCTCCCCGCACCAAGCCAGTGGTGCGCGTCGTCAGCCCGGTCCGGCCCGTTCCTGCTCCCCGCACCAAGCCAGTGGTGCGCGTCGTCAGCCCGGTCCGGCCCGTTCCGCTCCCGCACCAAGCCAGTGGTGCGGCGTCGTCAGTCCGGCACGGTCCGTGCCTGTTCCACCTGTGCCTGGTCCGGCACCGGTCAGCTGCTCCACGCCGGAGCCAGAGCAATCCGCTCCACCGGTGTTCAGTGCAGCTCCGGCCAGCAGGGCCAGACCACGAGGGCGAGAGAGAGAGTGGTGGTCACGCCCGGAGCCGGATCCGCCTCCGAGGCGGAATGCCCACCCGGCCCCTCCCCTGTGGTGTTTGGTTGGCGCGGTCGCAGTCCGCGCCTTTGGGGGGGGTACTGTCACGCCCTGGCTCTGGGGACTCTTTAATGTTGAGCCAGGGTGTTAGTTCCTATGTTTAGTTGTTCTATGTTTTCTTTCTAGATCGTTTAGATCTATGTTGGCCAGGGTGGTTCCCAATCAGAGGCAGCTGTAGCTCGTTGTCTCTGATTGGGAACCATACTTAGGCAGCCTGTTTTGCACAGTTGATTGTGGGATCTTGTTCTGTATAGGTTTGTGTTGGTGAACCTTTAGACTTCACGATCTGTCACGATCGTCAGGGAGAGAAGTAGACCAATGCGCAGCGTGATGAACGAACATGATTACTTTATTTAATAAAGTGCACACACGAAACAACAAAACAATAAACGACTCGTGAAGTCCACGGTGACAATGACCGAACACGGAACAAAAACCCACAAACACAAAGTGAAAAACAGACAGTTAAATATGGCTCCCAATCAGAGACAACCAGCCAACAGCTGACACTCGTTGCCTCTGATTGGGAGTCACTAAGGCAAACATAGAAAACGACAAACTAGAACCCCCAACATAGAAATAAACCACATAGAATGAACACACCCTGGCTCAACATATAGAGTCCCAGAGCCAGGGTGTGACAGTACCCCTAAAGAGCGCGGACTGCGACCGCGCCTCAACCAGAGAAAAATAGGGGAGGGCTGGGTGGGCATTCCTCCTCGGCGGCGGTTCTGGCTCCGGGCTTGCCCACCACCCTCCAACAAACCCCCCATAGCGCCCCTGGTCCGGTCTGGCCCCGCTGGCTGGAGCTGGACTGGGCGTAGCAGGAGCGGTAGGCTTCAGCTCCTTAGTGGAGCAGTTGAGCGGTACCTGATTTGGCACCGATGACCCAGGCACGGGTTGTGCCGGACTGATGACGCGCACCTCTGGCTTGGTGCGTGGAGCAGCAACTGGCCGGACCGGGCTGACGATGCGCACCCCTGGCTTGGTGCGTGTAGCAGCAACGGGCCGGACCGGGCTGACGATGCGCACCCCTGGCTTGGTGCGTGGAGCCGGAACGTGCCTCACCGGACTGACGACTCGCACCCCTGGCTTGGTGCGTGGAGCCGAACGGGCCTCACCGACTGACGACTCGCACCCTCGGCTTGGTGCGAGTGGCAGGAACGGGCTGGACCAGGCTGACGACTCGCACCCCTGGCTTGGTGCGAGTGGCAGGAACGAGCTGAACCAGGCTGACGACTCGCACCCCTGTCTTGGTGCGAGTGGCAGGAACAGGTTGGACCAGGCTGACGACTCACACCGTAGGCTTGGTGCGAGGGGCAGGAACAGGCTGGACCAGGCTGACGACTCTTACCGTAGGCTTGGTGCGAGGGGCAGGAACAGGCCGGGCCGGGCTGGCGACGCACACCGTAGGCTTGGTGCGAGGGGCAGGAACAGGCCGGACCGGGCTGGCGACGCACACCGTAGGCTTGGTGCGTGGAGTAGGGACAGGCCGAACTGGGCTGGCGACGCACACCGTAGGCTTGGTGCGTGGAGCAAAGACAGGCCGGACTGGGCTGGCGACGCACACCGTAGGCTTGGTGCGTGGAGCAGGAACAGGCCGAACCGGGCTGTGGAGACGGATAGGAGACCTGGAGTGAAGAGCGGCCACAACCCGTCCTGGCTGAATGCCTACCCTCACACACTCTGTGTGAGGCATCCGCACAGGACGTACAGGGCTGTGTACCCGTACTGGCATAACAGCACGTGACACTGGAGCAGGATATCCGGGACCGCGGAGAGGCATTGGAGACCACGAGCGTTGAGCCGGCACACTCCGTCCTGGCTGCATACCCGCCTTCACACGACACGTGCGGGCGCTCGCACAGGACGTACAGGACTATGCCGGACCACTCGTGGCACAGAACGCCCGCTCCGTATACCGCGGGAACCTGCCCCGTCCCATGCTGCCATGCCTGAGTACGGGACGTTGGTTCCGCTCTCCTTCCAGGCTCCACCAACCTGCCTTCTGGGCCCCCAAACCCGGTGGCCTCCTCTCCAAATCGCCCTGTGGCAGCCTCCTGCTGCCCAGCCACCCATGCCGTGTGCCCCCCCCCTAAAAATTTTTTGGGGTTGCCTCTCGTCCTTCCGACGATGACACTGCTGACGCCGCTGCTCCTCTCTCGCCAGGGCCTTAATCCTTGCCCATGGCCCTTTGCCCCCGAGCATGTCCTCCCAGGACCACGATTTGCCCACCTGGGCCATCGCCAGCCTCTCCATCTCCTTTCCTGGCGCTTCCTCCCATGTCCAGTCTGCCTGTTCCTGGACACGCTGCTTGGTCCTGGTACGGTGGGTTTTTCTGTCACGATCGTCAGGGAGAGAAGTAGACCAATGCGCAGCGTGATGAACGAACATGATTACTTTATTTAATAAAGTGCACACACGAAACAACAAAACAATAAACGACTCGTGAAGTCCACGGTGACAATGACCGAACACGGAACAAAAACCCACAAACACAAAGTGAAAAACAGACAGTTAAATATGGCTCCCAATCAGAGACAACCAGCCAACAGCTGACACTCGTTGCCTCTGATTGGGAGTCACTAAGGCAAACATAGAAAACGACAAACTAGAACCCCCAACATAGAAATAAACCACATAGAATGAACACACCCTGGCTCAACATATAGAGTCCCAGAGCCAGGGTGTGACAGTATCGTTTTGTTGTTTTGTTGTTGGTGTAAAGTACTCATTAAAAGATGTACGCCTATCACGCTGCGCCTTGGTCTGCCTCTAATAACATTTGTGACAGTTATTAAGATAATGTTATTAAGATGATGTTGTTAAGATGATGTTATTAAGATAATGTTATTAAGATGATGTTATTAAGATAATGTTATTAAGATGATGTTATTAAGATGATGTTATTAAGATGATGTTATTAAGATGATGTTATTAAGATGATGTTATTAAGATGATGTTATTAAGATGATGTTATTAAGATGATGTTATTAAGATGATGTTGTTAAGAGGATGTTATTAAGATAATGTTGTTAAGCGGATGTTATTAAGATGATGTTATTAAGATGATGTTGTTAAGATAATGTTATTAAGATGATGTTATTAAGATGATGTTATTAAGATGATGTTGTTAAGAGGATGTTATTAAGATAATGTTGTTAAGAGAATGTTGTTAAGATGATGTTGTTAAGAGGATGTTATTAAGATAATGTTGTTAAGAGGATGTTGTTAAGATGATGTTTTGGTTTGGTTTTGGTTTGGTTTTACTACTTGACTTGTAAACATTGTAAACGGAAAATAATGAGGTAGTCTTATGCTGGTTGAGAAATCAGACATTGCTAATTTTAGGTCAGTTTGTAAATGTACCTTTAGCTGTCTCATTTCATGTGATTATTGAGTAATGTCCCATTGATTAAATGTGTGTCCGTTTAAATCAGCAGTTCTCTAGTCATGTCCGTAGTGTTTTTGACTGCATGCTGCGTTGTAGGCTGTTATAGATGGCCACAAGGTGGCACCTGCAGTATTGGATGATGTGAATTTCCACTTTCTGACATTTCACTTGGAATAAAGAGCTTACTTGTAGACATAGTCATTCTCCATGACACGTAATCCTGGAATGTGTTTGTGTGCGTAGGAATGGAATGTATTAATCAATATGTTTTTTGTGTAAATGAGTGCTCTATAATATGTTGGTGTTTTTGTGTGTTGGTCTGTAGGGTATGTGTTCTGCATGGGTAAGACATATAGAGTGAGGGAGTCGGTGGTATGCCCGGGTATATGACCTGAGTCCTCTGTGTACCTCACTAAGCATCTACACTGTATGAGTGGATACTCCAGCATGTCTGAGAGGGTTTCCTTGCTCTCTCTTGCCTCCTTGCTCTCTCTCTCAGTCACTCTCTCCTCTTTCTCTTTTATCCCTTTGCTCGAGAAATGTCAGCCACGCTCAGCTCAGTGCAACCCAACAATTCTCTCATCCTCATGGTCCCCCCAGAGTACTGAGAGGGACACTGAGTGACTGTAAAAGGGAGTAGTGTGTGTGTGTGTGTGTGTGTGTGTGTGTGTGTGTGTGTGTGTGTGTGTGTGTGTGTGTGTGTGTGTGTGTGTGTGTGTGTGTGTGTGTGTGTGTGTGTGTGTGTGTGCATGTGCGTGCGTTTGTGTGAGTGTGTGAAGTTCTGTTTAGGACCCTTCCATTATTGAATCAGGTTATTATAGGTAGGCTACAATCATAATCATGACACAGTAATAACAGATGTCTTACTGAATGCTAGAAACATTCTGAATGCACTGCACTTTTTCTTGCATTAGATTATACTGTTAGACAAATGAGATTAGCAAGCAGAGACAGTGAGACGGTCAATTCGATAGGTGTCTGTCATTATAGCGCCAAAACCAGCTCGGAGCATTGCGTCTAGCAGTCCTATCGCATCCCCCTGTCTCTTTAAAAACGATGCGACCCACGCCTCGAAAAGCGGCTTGTTCCGGCTTTGCCCCTTTACGTCTATATCCTTGCCCATAATATGAAAATAGTACCACATACATACAACCATTATAAATAAGGTTTCGAGGTACATTTTCAATATATATTATTTAGTTACGCTCATTTTAACCCGAAACTCTCCGGCTGATCAAGACGCGCCTACCCCCCCGCACGCAGTTCAAAAACGGGAAGCGGAGTGATACAGTACACACGATCGTTGTACCTAGTTGTCAAACCGAGGGAGGATAGGCTACCTGAGCGAACAAGTCGCGTAGACTGGAAAATGAATATAGAAATTGGAGTAAATAACTGTCATTTGATGTGCTGAAATGACAGTTTTCAATGCGGCATCTATATAATTTAGTTGGTTGCTGCTGTTCCATAGCAACAGCTGCTGATGTTTTTTCCGTTTGCTCTCTTGGACGATAAATACATGATCATTATAGTACTCCGTTACAGTGCCTAAGGTAAGTGACAGAAAGAGGCGCGACTTTCAGCTGGTTGTCCAATTATGATTTTGTTGTGTTTCATGCTGCTAAAACGCTGGGCGTATGGCTGTGCAATTTGGATGGGAAATAATGTAGTAAATGCAATTGATTTGGGAAATATTTGTGACAGAAAATGTTATTTAGGGGAATTCATATTTATGCATCGTAAGTGCAGCCCAGTTTTGTCATCATGAAGTCAACATCCACAACCCATAACGGCTGCTTGTAACTGGCATGAGAAATAGACCAAATTCACAATTACAACTTCATCTATTGAAAATAGAGCAAAGTGTCACGACATTATAGGCGCGCTTCTGATGATCGAGTCCATCCCCAGTTAAAGTAGTTGGCAACTGTTCTCATTCCATCATATCTACAGGCAGATAATTTATTATGGGGTACCATTACTACATTTAGGAGCCATGCTCGATTTCTTCAGGATAGGTCTATCTGTATGTATTTCAATATATTTGTGGATATATATGCAGTCAGGGATGGAAACCAAGAACAATTGTCTTCGAAATTGTCAACAAGACCCCTAATCTATTAAGCCGAGGCTATTATTCAATGAGTCTCTTTGCACAGAGGCATCAACAGATTAATGTTAGACAATGTTACATAAACTGGCTGTCCAATGAAGTTGCATATCAAAATGCAGGCTCCAAGAATTACTGTTGCAGCTACTTCCGTGTACAGTCAGATCTATCGCGAGTGATATGTGCCAGTGCCACCCACCCACCGCCAACGTATTGATGCCAGGCTGAATACACTCTGAAAAGGCCTTCTTTAATCTAAATGAATACAGCCTGATGTATAGCATATAAATCAAATCAAATTGTATTTGTCACATGCGCAGAATTGTAAAAATGTACTTCTAGCTGTGTTTATAGAGGACTGCAGTTATTCTGTTCCCAGATGAGCATAACAAATGGTTCATTTTTAATTGAATAGTCTAATATTAACCCTGAGATATGGATTATGTTTGAAAGTCAATCTACAAATTCAATTGTGAAATGTTGACCTCAGAATAAAAATCCAAACTGATAAACAACAACAAGAAATAAACACTTTTGTTATTTTTGAGCACAGGAAGAGGAAGTAAGCTTGTTTTGTTGTTTTTCCTACAAACAGTTTGTTTTGAAAGGACCATGATTCTATTTCTCAGATGATGAGGGGTTCCGAGCAAAGAGCAAGCTATACCATCCAGAGGAATATAATATTGAACTACTCATTCAGGGGGTAGTGAGGGAATAGTGATTAGGTTTGTGGCGGTCTTGTTTCATGACTCAAACAGACAGTAATGACTGTGACTCATTGAAGCCCACTCTGCTGGCAATGTTCCATATTCCATATTCTAAATTCCATTGCCCACCACATTTTTGTGTGAATCTCAGCCCTGTTATATGTCACTGGTTGTAATGTACTGTACTGTATTGTACTCTGAGGGCCTGGTTGGTATAGTCAGAGTGGTGGGGAGACTGGTGTCCTAAGGCCATGTCTGGACCAGCAGGGTTCACTGATGCAGGACAAGCCCAGCTGTCCTCTTTACAGGAAAATACCCCCCAACACACACGCATGCACGCTCGCACACACACTTGTGCTCACACACACACACGCACACACACACGCACACACACATGCATGCATGCACGTGTGCACACGCTCTCTCTCTCTCTCTCTCTCGCTCTCTCTCACTCACTCTCTCTCTCTCCCTCTCTTTCTCTTTCTCACACACACACTTCTAAAAGTTATTTCCAGCCTCCAATAGCACTAATACTGGAGCTATCCTATAGTCTAGAACAGGATGTTCCAATGCTGGGGTCATGCTGATGTAATCTTACCTTAAAGCCATGCATGTATTTACTGCTTCTCACATTCCAGGGGTTCAGGTTCTACCCCTGCCCAAATGGAAGGGGGGCAAAGGGGGGAGGAGGACCGGCTAACATGAGAGCCTGTCCATCAGCAGACTCAATGATGATCCATTTAGAATGCCAGGAAGTCCTTTAGGTTGTAGAACATCTGCTGTTCTGTTGAGGCACATAGGGGACTCTTCAGGAGCCAACAGGGAACTCTATGGGGCCATGTGAGGACTGACTGGGACATACAGTATGTGTGAGGAGAGCCAAATGTAAGGGGCCAAATGTGTACAGTCGTGGTCAAAAGTTTTGAGAATGACACAAGTATTGGTCTTCACAAAGTTCGCTGCTTCAGTGTTATGAGATATTTTTGTCAGATGTTACTATGGTATACTGAAGTATAATTACAAGCATTCCATAAGTGTCAAAGGCTTTTATTGACAATTACATTAAGTTAATGCAAAGACTCAATATTTGCAGTGTTGACCCCTCTTTTTCAAGACCTCTGTAATCCACCCTGGCATGCAGTCAATTAACTTCTGGGCCACATCCTGACTGATGGCAGCCCATTCTTGCATAATCAATGCTTGGAGTTTGTCAGAATTTGTGGGGTTTTGTTTGTCCACCCGCTTCTTGAGGATCGACCACAAGTTCTCAATGGGATTAAGGTCTGGGGAGTTTCCTGGCCATGGACCCAAAATGTTGATGTTTTGTTCCCGAGCCACTTAGTTATCACTTTTTCCTTTGGCAAGGTGCTCCATCATGCTGGAAAAGGCATTGGTCATCACCAAACTGTTCTTAGATGGTTGGGAGAAGTTGCTCTCGGAGGATGTGTTGGTATCATTCTTTATTCATGGCTGTATTCTTAGGCAAAATTGTGAGTGAGCCCACTCCCTTGGCTGAGAAGCAACTCCACACATGAATGGTCTCAGGATGCTTTACTGTTGACATGACACAGGACTGATGGTAGCGCTCACCTTGTCTTCTCCAGACAAGGTGTTTTCCGGATGCCCCAAACAATCGGAAAAAGGGGATTCATCAGAGAAAATGACTTTACCCTTGTCCTAAGCAGTCCAATCCCTGTACCTTTTGCAGAATATCAGTCTGTCCCTGATGTTTTTCCTGGAGATAAGTGGCTTCTTTGCTGCCCTTCTTGACACCAGGCCATGCTCCAAAAGTCTTTGCCTCACTGTGCGTGCAGATGCACTCACATCTGTCTGCTGCCATTCCTGAGCAAGCTCTGCACTGGTGGTGCCCCGATCCCGCAGCTGAATCAACTTTAGGAGACGGTCCTGGCGCTTGCTGGACTTTCTTGGGCACCCTGACGCCTTCTTCACAACAATTGAACCTCTCTCCTTGAAGTTCTTGATGATCCGATAAATGGTTGATTTAGGTGCAATCTTACTAGCAGCAATATCCTTGCCTGTGAAGCCCTTTTTGTGCAAAGCAATGATGACGGCACGTGTTTCCTTGCAGGTAACCATGATTAACAGAGGACGAACAATGATTTCAAGCACCACCCTCCTTTTAAGAGTTATTCTAACTCAATCAGCATGACAGATTGATCTCCAGCCTTGTCCTAGTCAACGCTCTCACCTGTGTTAACGAGAGAATCACTGACATGATGGCAGCTGGTCCTTTTGTGGCAGGGCTGAAATGCAGTGGAAATGTTTTTTGGGGATTAAGTTCATTTTCATGGCAAAGAGGGACTTTGCAATTAATTGCAATTCATCTGATCACTCTTCATGACATTCTGGAGTATATGCAAATTGCCATCATCAAAACTGAGGCAGCAGACTTTGTGAAAATTAGTATTTGTGTCATTCTCAAAACTTTTGACCATGACTGTAGAGCCAAATGGGTAGAGCCACATGTTAAATGTAAATTATCTTCTGGTGGAAGACTGTGTGTGGGTGCGTGTGTGTAGGAGGACAGATATCCCCTTTTTTCACCCACAGTAGTCACCAGATGATGAACATGCCATTTCCTCTTGTTTATATATAGTTTATCACATCTGTTACTGATTGTATAAGATTGTATATCACGAGGAGATCAGGGCAGGTCCTTACGGTTCTGCCGCCTAAGGCGAGACCAAAGAATGCGGCCTCCCGCAAAGCTAGAATAGCCCCAGTAAGACGTATATAAGACATCTAAAATACGTATTTTCCAGAAGTTGAAGTTAGGTTCAATTTAGGTTCTGAATGAAAGGTGAAAAGGTATTTTCCGTATGTTTAAAATACATATTTTCCAGGACGTTGAAAAATATATTTTATGGATGTTGAAAATATGTATTTTCCGGATGTTGAAATCAGGCTCATTTTTGGTTCTTGATGAAAGTTGAAAATAAGTAATTTATAGATGTCTATATTTGGGCCAAATCAAGGCTGGTCCAGACCGGACAAAATCTGAACCAAACATAGATGTCTATGATTGGTTCAGATTTGGTCTGGACCAGACCAAAAACCAATGTCGGTGGATATGGAAATCAAGGCTGGTCAGGAACTGCACCAAAAAAAGACGTCCAAAAGGCATCTACCCTTGCTTACTGCGGTGTAGCCTACAGTGTTCTCTGAAATGTAATTGTATGAATGCCCATCTATGTGGTAAGCATACCGTTTGTAAAACACCATAAAACGATGTCAGGAGACCAAAAAAATACATCCAAAAGATGTCGGCTCTTGCTTACTGGGGTGTAGCCTACCATGTCGGCCTGCAATGGCATTTTATGAATGCCCATCCATGTGGGCTCTGAATATCAGCTACCCAACTTTTATCAGGAGTTATCGCGAGCCTATTTGTATACACCGCGGGAAATGCAGAAGTCTTTTCTTCTTCGCTATGATCAGCTTGTCAAAAATGTACGGATACAAACTTGAAACAACTGACCATGACAATGGGGTGAAACTCTTGGACAACAGTTGTGATTGTCCATTCCATATTGTCCATTTTACTTTGACCTGACCATTTTTTATTTGATTGAGCGTCATTTAGGTAAGGCTATTTGATCGGAGAAACCTGCATGGTGTAAAAAGTGTCCGTCTAATTACATTGACATAAATTTTATCTCCAGCCTGTAGGCTACAGAAAAGGCCACATTCTATTTATACCATATCCTATATCTGCTACATGATTTATGTTAGAAACTTTTTTGGAAGGAACGTTTGCTGGAGCGCTGCAGAGATGCTTCTCTCCAACAGCACCCTGGAGAGGCGCGCTGGGAATGGACAAGCAAAATATTTTGCGCCCCTGCCTTTGGCAAAGTGGGCACTGCTTATCAAAGGGCGCCATCAGCGCTCACCTAAAAAGCCCATATGTCACTGGTCGAGAGAAATTGTAATTCTGTGAGGTTTTATGTATTGTTGTTGGAGGTGCGTCTTGATCAGTTTAGCTCAGAAAATGCCGCCGTAGTCAATCTGCCGCGAACAACAGGATATGTCGCTGTAGTTTACAGTCAGGAAGAGGTGGTTTCAACGTGACACTGAATCACTCACTGTGGTTGAAATTATATTTGCGGTTTCCCCACCCAGTGGCTTCGGCACGTCAACAAATCTAACTTCAGCTCTCCAAAAATGTTCCCCCTGTAGCCTTTACTTGCATTTTCACTTTGGTCAGCGAGCCAGTGACTGAGCTCAACTGTTGCGTGAAGCTCGTGGCGTTATATTCAGAATGAGCACCCTCGCGGAAACATGACGCCAAGATCATCACTGAGTTGTCCACGCCGGAGAGGCTATGTGGACACCGCGCACACTGGGCCATTTGGATGGTGCATCATTTGGTGGGGAAAAAGCTTGACCTGCTTGATCTTTTAGTAGATAGAATTGTAGGCATGTTTATAATTTATGCAACGTTTCATTTTCGAGTTGGCTGAGATTCTTGAGTTGAGTTAAATTATTGTTTTTACAACATGATGGCATTTTCTAGTTACACACGCGAAGGCGCGCACACACGCACACTTTCCTATCCTTGGGGTCAAGGTGCATGGTGTCTCCCTCTCTTTGCACAATGATTGATTGTGAACAGCAGTGCATTCCTTTGTTGCATAACTGAACTCAGCATGACAGTAAGACAGTACAGGTTTAGCCTTGTAGAGCCATCTCTGGGCCTGCCTGATGCAACATCCTCATGCCATGCATTGGATGAGGGGTGATGATGGAGCAGTTGGTTCCACCCAGCAGTTGCTGGTCTGTCGGTGCAGCTGTTGCATGCAGGAAAGTTATTTCTGTCGTGGCTCCCGGGTGCTTTTACTGCTTTGTACAGAACCTCATGGTCTAAACTAAAGCCTTGCACAGACTTGCTTATTGGCCAGATCCACTGCAGCAATGATCCTTATCCATTTGGCTACAACTGGCTGTATGAGCATATTCTCTCTGTCTCTGTCTGAACCAGAATCTGGCTTTACTGGAGACGTTTATATGGCGAATCTCCTTTAAGCCCAGGAAGCAGCCATTCAACTTGCCATTCACCAGCATTTCAATCTTAACAATCGTCATGTACTGCCGTCACGGCCGGTATGTACTTCCAATCGCTCACGTCCCATGGATCCTGGACAGCACTCATTTTACTGCCTACAAATCTACAATACAAAGGAGCTGCCGAAGAGGCATTTTTTTGGTTGCATGTAACTTTTTATTTAGACCTTTTTTGGAAGTACATACCGGCTGTGACAGCAGTACATGACTATAGCTGCTAATCGAAACTCCATATTTGGTCAGTAACTAACGTGTTTTGACATTATTAAGCTTGAAAAGCTGGTTAATGGCAAGTTAAATGGCTGCTTCCTGGGCTTAAAGGAGCTTCGCCATATCTACGTCTCCCGTAAAACCTGATTCTGGTTCAATCCCTGTCTCTCTCTCTGTGCCCATACTGATCCTGTTGCTGTCTTGGGTTTCACTCTGAGTATTTATAATCTTGTGCCCTGTAGCGGAGTGCATAGTGAGAGAGAGAGAGTGAGAGAGAGAGAGAGAGGTGCAAATCTGGCCTGGTACTCAGTCAGTGTGTAAATCAGACTGATAGGACCATTCCATGGCAGAGCACCTCCAGGGTCTGTAGCCAGCCAAGGGAGGCCTCTCCACCAGCTTGCCCAGGAGGAGGCATGATGGACTGGCAGGGAAAGCATCAGAGAGACGGTGGAGCTGCGGCAGAATGGGTGGGGTTGTGGGTGTGTGACCAACTGGGGTTCTAATTTCATGGTGCCTGTGTTCCCTAAGACTGTGTTAGCCCGCTGAGCTAAAGCCTATGCATTAGACCAGGGAGTTAACACAAGTCTTCGGGTCTCAGGACAAGGTTACTCATCATGAGAGCGTGGTTCAGCAAACCACCTCTGTTAGAGATGGTAGTGGGCAGTGGATGAGAGAGGTGTAGAAGAGAGTGAGATTGAGGCAAAGAAAGAAAAAGTGTGGCGAGATAACCGCTCACCGCTCTACTTTATTTTCCCAGATTCTGATCATCTATAGCCACTAGGGGACAGATCTATGGAGCATTGCACCTGGTTCTCCACCAGTTGTAAGTGAGCTGTCGGGGCGTGGTGGCATGCGATCCCTCTGAGCAAGACAGCACCCTCCAGAGGTGACAGCAGTCAGGACAGGCAGCAGGATGCCAGTGCAGGCGGCCCAATGGACAGAGTTCCTCTCCTGCCCCATCTGCTACAACGAGTTTGACAGCAACGGCCACAAGCCCATCAGTCTGGGCTGCTCACACACCGTGTGTAAGACCTGTCTGCACAAGCTGCACCGCAAGGCCTGCCCCTTCGACCAGACTGCCATCAGCACTGACATCGACCTCCTGCCAGTCAACTGTGCCCTGCTACAGCTGGTGGGAGCTCAGGTGGGTACAGCACGTCTTGTTGTTGTTTTTGTTGTTATTGTTGTTGTGGTTCTTCTTCTTCTGATGACGATGATGACGATAATGATAATGATGATTGTGATGATAATGATAATGATGATTGTGATGATAATGATGATTGTAATGATAATGATGATTGGGGTGATGATGATGATTGGGATGATTGGGGTGATAATGATGATGATGATTGGGATGATTGGGGTGATAATGATGATGATGATTGGGATGATTGGGGTGATAATGATGATGATGATTGGGATTATTGGGGTGATAATGATGGTGATGATTGGGGTGATAATGATGATAATGATAATGATGATGATGATTGTGATGATAATGTTGATGATGTTGTGTGTTCCCAGGCTGTGGAGTCCCAGCCTGTGTCTCTGAGCAGTGCTGTGGAGGTAGATCACTATGAGGTGTGCAGGGTGTGTGTGGAGGAGCTGGCTCTCTACCTCAAACCCATCAGTGGAGGAAAAGGTACCAGAACACCGAAATGTGGTGATAAATGCATCTGTATGTGTGTGTGTGCATGTGCGTGTCTGTGTCCGTGTGTGTGTTTCCAGACAAAGAGGTGCTCTCTACTGGTGACCCTGTGTTCAGCACAGTGGGTTTCTTCCTTCTGAGGGGACACTGAGCTCAGAGCAGTGTACGTGTGTGTGTGTGGGTGTGTATGAGTGTGTGTAGTTGATGTTTAGGTTAGAGGAACACAGCATTTCCTGTTATTGTCAGGGTCTGAGCTTACTGTGGTGGGAACATTTGCATCAGAGCATGTAGGAGCAGCTAGACCCAGGAAACCCATGCACTCTGTAAGGTCAGACGGAACATGTGTCCCCCACACCAACACAAAGCCTGAAACCCCACATTACATCAACAGGAAATGTAATGAGCTGTGTCGAAAGTAGTTTGAGTTGAATTAGTTTCATTTAAAGGAATCATTTAATTAGATGACAAGATTAGATTAGACAACAAAAAAGTAAATTGACAAAATGTAAAGAAGTGAAACTAACAATATGACTTTGCCCTGCATGTAATTTCATATTGCATATTTTATTATACCTCATTCTCAGATAAACAGTATATTGTAGAGTATATTATCTGTAGCAATTATTGCAGGGTGGAGGATGGAAAATCCTTCTCCCAGGACCTATAAAACGCTGGGTGTGTGACGGGCGGTAGACCTTGAGCCCAGTCCTGTTTTCCCATCAATGCTTTTAAAAGTCAATATCGGAGGGGAATTGCTCTGTTTATTGGGTGTAATTCACCTGGAAAGCTGAGAGTGCAGTTAAATTCCTCGGCAGCTCTGTCAACTGTTTTTGTGATGATCACAGAATTGGAGAGGAGACAGTGGTCATCCATCCCTGGTCTTTTATAGACTCACTGTAATAAAGGGTTTTAAGACACTTTTGTTACCACTTTGTCCTGCTATGGGACATTTATTAGAGGAAGAGAGGGTTTTTTCTATTGCGGCAGCACTAACAAACTACATAAATACAGTTTCTCCATCCCCATAAAGACTTGTTTTAGACTAGGATTAAACTTTAGCTCTGGTAAACAATGACAGAGTGTGGGAAAATCTCTCTGTAGTAGTATGTCAGTGTGTGTGAGTGTGTGTGTGTGTGTCTGTGTCTGTGTGTCTGTTCATGTGTCTGTGCGATCGTCCGTTTTTGTGTGTATTTCAGTATTTATGTTTCTGGCGCCGTCTTCTGACGTTTGACCCCTTCCTCTCCTTCATCCAGGTGTGGTGACCCTCAGTCCGAGCATGCTCAGTCGGCCCATGCAGAGGAAGCTAGTGACGCTCGTCAACTGTCAGCTGGTGGAGGAGGAGGGGCGGGTGCGGGCGGTGCGGGCGGGCAGGTCGCTAGGGGAACGTACCGTTACAGAGCTCATCCTGCAGCACCAGAACCCACAGCAGCTCTCTGCTAACCTGTGGGCTGCAGTCAGGGCACGGGGATGCCAGTTCCTGGGGCCTGGTGAGTGGATGATACACCTTTCAGTCATATGACAAACTGGGGTGATAGGATAATACACCTGTCAATCACATGATGCTTCAGCATGCTTTTCTCTCCATGCTCTATCCTCCCTCTCTGCTATGTTCTATGATGCTGCAGCACTATGGTGTCTTATAATGATTACTTATAGGGCAGATCCTGAGTGAGGGAACTCTGTTTCTCACACCTGATCTGAGTTTTGGGTTTCCAGTCTGAGGACACCAGTAGAACACAGTATCATTTCCTACAGTGTCATAGGATTCCCTCTTGCTGTAAAATAAATGGTGAAGTGTCAGATATGTACTTATATGTATTATGTATTCTTTTATTTTTTTTGGTACCTTTATTTTATCAGGTTAGTCTCATTGAGATTAACAATCTCTTTTACAAGAGAGACCTGGCCAAAATAGCAGCACACAAAGTTTCAGACACATTTACAACATAAAACACAAAGCATAATAATACATAAATAAAGCATAGTGATATCAATAATACAGCATAGTAATATCAGATACTATGTAGTATGTACTAGTACTTAAATAATTACTTAATCCTCTTCATCCCCATTGGAACATAAGGCCACTGATATGTACTAGTAGTACTTCATTAGTACTATGCAGTATGTAATAGTAGTACTTCATAAGTACTATGCAGTATGTAGCTACATGACGACAGTTGCGTGTGTCGTTTGAAACAGCCACGCAGGAGGACGCTCTGAAGCTGGTGTTGTTGGCTCTAGAGGACGGCTTAGCTCTGTCCAGGAAAGTTCTGGTGCTGTTTGTGGTCCAGAAGCTGGAGGCTCGGTTCCCTCAGGCCTCCAAGACCTCCATAGGACATGTGGTCCAGCTACTCTACAGGGCCTCCTGCTTTAAGGTAAGACTTATTCTACTGTATTGGTATATTATGTTGTATATAGTATGCGCTGACATGCACTTATGATGCACATAGGCATGCAAATACACACACACGCATACACATGCATGCACACACACACAAGTCACTGACATCGATAACAGTCTCCATATCGTTGTAGCGTACAGGCTGTCTTGCTTTAATATAGGGGTGATAGAAAGTACTCTGATTCAGCGGTTTTATCATAGTGCTAAAAAATCTTTATCTTACAAAAGTGCTACAGACATCAATAGGCACCATGCTGTACGGTACCACCAGTCACATTTGATCAATGAAGCACTTTGAAGAAGAGCCACCTTCTGCCTCTGCCACTCATCATGCCCAGCAGTGGAGAAAGCTTCTGAGTGTCACTTACCATGAGTTCCTGAATCTCTCTGGGAGATTTCAAATTCACATCTTTAGTTTAGATTTATATTGCCAATTATGACAAATTAGCTGCCAATGGAAACATGTTCCACGTGAAATGACTCAAAATGGTCCTCTCTCTGCATGAATCCAAGATGGCATAGCAGTGCGGTCGTGTACTCTGTGTGTGTCCGTGTAAATAGCCTGTTTGTATTTTTTGTGTATTTTTCGTACATATGGCCCTATCACACTTTTCACCCTTCTACTAAATATACTTTCCTGCAACCCGCCTCACTCAATGTGTAACGGATTCTATTATTGACTTACCTTTTATCTAGAATCTCCAGTTGAAACTAGCTAGCCAGCTAACTAGCTACTTGCTATTAGCCACCGTTAGCGGTTTTCACCCAGAACATCGGATTATCTGTGGGAATAACTGAATCATTGGACATTAACACCGGATCACAACAAGCTAGCCGCAACCGAATGGATGTTGCTGTTGGCTAATCACTACTGCCCCCGAAGCAAGCACCAGTTAGTCTTGAGCTAGCCTCGAGCCAGGCCCATCTACTGGCTATCTACCTCTCTGTCAACCGGACGGGACCTCCTAGAGTCGACACGGAGCCCCGCCGATCCATCACGACTGGTCTGCCGACGTAATCGTCTGTGGTTTCAACAGGCTTCCCATTGCGACGACCACGAAGATCCATCTGCTAGCCCCGGCCCGCTAGCACACGCAAACAACAGCCGTGCTTCCTGCTAGCCTGTGCTGTAGCACCAATTCGAACTGCTCTCGGACTCACATATTGCTGTTCACTGGACCTTATGATCACTCAGCTGCACAGCTGATGCCTGCTGGACTGTTCCTTTACACGTTACCCTGTCCTGTTTATCTGTTTAGCCTCAGCCCAAACTTTCATCGCCATTACCAGTTGTTGTCTTAGCTCTCTCGAATAACACCTGTGATTGCTTTATGCCTCTCTCCCATGTCAATATGCCTTGCCTATTGCTGTTCCAGTTAGTTCTTATTATAGAATTTCACTGTAGAGCCCCAAGTCCCTCTCAAACTGCCTCAAATAGTTCCTTTGTTCCACCCCCCATACACACGGAGACCGGCTCAATCGGTGCCTCCAGTGATGCTATCTCTTTCATTGTTACCCAACTCTTAGGTTTACCTCCACTGTACTCATATCCTTCCATATCCTTGTCTGTACATAATGCCCTGAATCTATTCTACAACGCCAGGAAATCTGCCCCCTTTATTCTCTCTACCCAACGCACTAGAAGACCAGTTCTTAAAGCCTTTAGCCGTATCCTTATTCTAGTCCTCCTCTGTTCCTCTGGTGATGTAGAGGTTAACCCAGGCCCTGCAGCCCCCAGTATCACTCCTACTCCCCAGGAGCTATCATTTGTTGACTTCTGTAACCGTAAAAGCATTGGTTTTTTGCATGTTAACATCAGAAGCCTCCTCCCTAAGTTTGAGTTATTCACTGCGTTAGTACACTCCGCCAACCCTGATGTTCTAGCAGTGTCTGAATCCTGGCTTAGGAAGGCCACCAAAAATTCAGAAATGTCCATCCCCAACTACAACATTTTCCGTCTAGATAGAACTGCAAAAGGGGGTGGAGTTGCAATCTACTGTAGGTCTATCATACTATCCAGGTCTGTGCCCAAACAGTTTGAGCTCCTACTTCTAAAAATCCACCTTTCCAGAAATAAGTCTCTCACTGTTGCCGCTTGCTACAGACCCCCCTCAGCCCCCAGCTGTGCCCTGGACACCATATGTGAATTGCTTGCCCCCGTCTATCCTCAGAGTTCGTACTGCTTGGTGACCTAAACTGGGATATGCTTAACACCCCGGCCATCCTATAATCCAAACTAGATGGCCTCAATCTCACACAAATTATCAAGGAACCTACCAGGTACAACCCTAAATCCATAAACATGAGCACCCTTATAGATATCATCCTGACTAACTTACCCTCTAAATACACCTCCGCTGTCTTCAACCAGGATCTCAGTGATCACTGCCTTATTGCCTGCGTCCGTAACGGGTCCGCGGTCAAACGACCACCCGTCATCACTGTCAAACGCTCCCTAAAACACTTTAGCGAGCAGGCCTTCCTAATTGACATGGCCCAGGTTTCCTGGATAGATATCGATCTCATTCCGTCAATAGAGGATGCCTGGTTGTTCTTTAAAAGTGCTTTCCTCTCAATCTTAAATAAGCATGCCCCATTCAAAAAAATCTGAACTAAGAAAATATATAGCCCCTGGTTCTCCTCAGACTTGACTGCCCTTGACCAGCACAAAAACATCCTGTGGCGTACTGCATTAGCATCGAATAGCCCCCGCGATATGCAACTTTTCAGGGAAGTTAGAAACCAATATACACAAGCAGTTAGGAAAGCAAAGGCTAGCTTTTTCAAACAGAAATGTGCATCCTGTAGCACTAACTCCAAAAGGTTTTGGGACACTGTAAAGTCCATGGAGAATAAGAGCACCTCCTCCCAGCTGCCCACTGCACTGAGGCTAGGAAACACTATCACCACCGATAAATCTACAATAATCGAGAATTTCAACAAGCATTTTGCTACGGCTGGCCATGCTTTCCACCTGGCTACCACTACCCCGGTCACCAGCTCTGCACCCTCTGCTGCAACTTGCCCATGCCCCCCCCCCTCTTCTCCTTCACACAAATTCAGACAGCTGATGTTCTGAAAGAGCTGCAAAATCTGGACCCCTACAAATCATCTGGGCTAGACAATCTGGATCCTTTCTTTCTAAAATTAGCCGCCGAAATTGTCACAACCCCTATTTCTAGCCTGTTCAACGTCTCTTTCGTAACGTCTGAGATCCCCAGAGATTGGAAAGCTGCCGCGGTCATCCCCCTCTTCAAAGGGGGTGACACTCTAGATCCAAACTGTTACAGACCTATATCCATCCTGCCCTGCCTTTCGAAAGTTTTTGAAAGCCAAGTTAACAAACAGATCACTGACCATTTCGAGATACACCGTACCTTCACCGCTATGCAATCCGGTTTCCGAGCTGGTCATGGGTGCACCTCAAGCACGCTCAAGGTGCTAAACGATATTATAACCGCAATCGATAATAGACAGTACTGTGCAGCCGTCTTCATCGACCTGGCCAAGGCTTTCGACTCTGTCAACCACCGCATTCTTATTGGCAGACTAAATAGCCTTGGTTTCTCAAATGACTGCCTCGCCTGGTTCACCAACTACTTCTCAACTAAAGTTCAATGTGTCAAATCAGAGGGCCTGTTGTCTGGACCTATGGCAGTCTCTATGGGGGTGCCACAGGGTTCAATTCTTGGGCCGACTCTTTTCTCTGTGTATATCAATGATGTCGCTCTTGCTGCTGGTGATTCTCAGATCCACCTCTACGCAGACGACACCATTTTGTATACATCTGACCCTTCATTGGACACTGTGTTAACAAACCTCCAAACGAGCTTCAATGCCATACAACACTCCTTCCGTAGCCTCCAACTGCTCTTAAACACAAGTAAAACTAAATGCATGCTCTTCAATCGAACGCTGCTGGCACCCGCCCACCCGACTAGAATCACTACTCTCGACGGGTCTGACCTAGAGTATGTGGGCAACTACAAATACCTAGGTGTCTGGTTAGACTGTAAACTCTCCTTCCAGACTCACATTAAGCATCTCCAATTCAAAGTTAAATCTAGAATCGGCTTCCTATTTCGCAACAAAGCCTCCTTCACTCATGCTGCCAAACATGCCCTCGTAAAACTGACTATCCTACCGATCCTTGACTTTGGCGATGTCATTTACAAAATAGCCTCCAACACTCTACTCAGCAAATTGGATGTAGTCTATCACAGTGCCATCCGTTTTGTCACCAAAGCCCCATATACTACCCACCACTGTGACCTGTACGCTCTTGTTGGCTGGCCCTCACTACATATTTGTCGCCAAACCCACTGGCTCCAGGTCATCTATAAATCACTGCTAGGCAAATCCCCGCCTTATCTTAGCTCATTGGTCACCATAGCAACACCCACCCGTAGTCTGCGCTCCAGCAGGTATATCTCACTGGTCATCCCCAAAGCCAACACCTCCTTTGGCCGCCATTCCTTCCAGTTCTCTGCTGCCAATGACTGGAACGAACTGCAAAAATCTCTGAAGCTGGAGACTCTTATCTCCCTCACTAACTTTAAGCATCAGTTGTCAGAGCACCTTACCGATCACTGCACCTGTACACAGCCCATCTGAAATTAGCCCACCCAACTACCTCATCCCCATATTGTTATTTATTTTGCTAATTTGCATCCTAGTATCTCTATTTGCACATAATCTCTTGCACATCTATCATTCCAGTTTTAATACTAATTGTAATTATTTTGCACTATGTGTTATGATTTAACTGGATAGAACCCAAATGCAGACAAGTACACCAAGCCAGAGAAGTTTTAACAGGTTTATTATAATGTTCAATAGTCCAGGTTTCCAATAAATGGGGAAGAGCAAGTCCAGGTTACAGGGAGGGTACAGATCCAGGTCAGGGCAGGTGTGGTACCGTAATGTCCTAGTGTCCGTGGTGAGTCCAAAGGAGAGGCCCGATAGGGAAGAGCAGGATGGTGGTACCGTAATGTCCTAGTGTCCGTGGTGAGTCCAAAGGAGAGGCCCGATAGGGAAGAGCAGGATGGTGGTGGCAGGAGTGAAGCGGAGGCAGGAGTCAGGTTCCAAATATATGGTTGTCTTGACTATGATCTGACGATGAGTGGAAAGTTTGACCGGGTCTTAAAGGCTGAGGTGATTATGGTGAATGAGCTGCAGCTGGAACCCTGACTCCCGCACACCAGACTTCACTCCTGCAATCAAGGACAGACAGAGGGGGAGGGGAGAGCAGAGAGAGAGCTACCTAGCAGCAGTAGGCCTAACAGTACCCCCTCTACGGACGCCACCTGGCGGCCGACAGGGTTTATCAGGATGTAACCTAGAAACTCACGAACCAGAGCAGGATCCACAATGAAGCTCCTGGGCACCCAGGAACGTTCCTCAGGACCATAACCCTCCCAATCCACCAGGTACTGGAAACCCACGACCCCGGCGGCGAACATCCAGAAGTCGCCGGACAGTGTAGACCGGACCCCCACCCACGATCTTGGGCGGAGGAGGGGGACGAGAGGGCGGGCACAAAGGGCTAACCGACACAGGCTTAATCTGGGAAACATGAAAGGTGGAATGAACCCGTAGGGAGGCAGGAAGCTGTAGCTTAACCGCGCAGGGGTTAACAATAGACAGTATCTTGAACGGTCCTATAAAACGAGGCGCCATCTTCTTCGACTCCACCTTCAATGGAAGGTCCCGTGACTTCAGCCATACCTCTTGACCAGGAGAGTAACCGGGAGCCTGGGACCGGTGACGGTTGGCTTGCCTCTGCATGTACGCCGAAGCTCGGGACAGAGCTACCCTGGCCTTCCTCCAGACCTTGCAGCAGCGGCGCATGTGGGACTGCACCGAGGGTACCGCAAGTTCCCTCTCTTGGGAAGGGAACAGGGGAGGTTGATAACCCAGAGCACACAGAAAAGGAGACAAACCAGAGGAAGCGTTAGTCAAGGTGTTATGAGCATATTCCACCCAGGGGAGCATGGAGCTCCATGACCCAGGGTTAGACCCAGTGACACAGCGAAGTGCGGTCTCCATCTCCCTGGTTCGCTCTCTCGGCTTGCCCGTTGGTCTGGGGGTGATATCCAGAGGACAGGCTGGATGTAATGCCCAAAGCTTTACAGAAAGCTTTCCACACCTGGGAGACAAACTGGGGACCCCTGTCAGAGACAATATCCGTGGGTAGACCATGAGAGCGGAACACATGTTCAACCAAAATATCAGCCGTCTCTCTGGCAGTGGGCAGTTTAGGTAGGGCCAAAAAATGAGCGAACTTAGAAAAACGATCAATCACCGTAAGAATGACAGTCTTACCAGATGAGGGGGGAAGTCCAGTGACAAAATCCATAGCGATATGCGACCAGGGCCGGCTGGGTATAGGTAGAGGTCGTAGATGACCAGCGCTGGCCTGGGTGGAGTTTTTACTTCGTGCACATACCGTACAAGCAGCAATGAAGGCTCGAGTGTCCGCCTCCATCGTGGCCCACCAGAACTTCCGTCGCACAAAGTCAAGGGTCCGCGAAACTCCAGGGTGACAGGTAAGGGGAGACGAGTGAGCCCACTGAAGTACCTGGGAGCGAGCAGACTCAGGGACAAACATCCGGTTAGGAGGACCCCTCCCAGGGTCAGCTTGATGATGTTGAGCCTGTCTAACAATCCCCTCGATGTCACATGTGATGACTGCAATACTGCAGGTAGGAGGCAAAATGGGTTCAGGGTTACTACCAGTATCAACAGCCGAATGAACACGAGACAGGGCGTCAGGCTTGACGCTGCGTGACCCAGGACGGTAAGACAGAGAAAAATTGAATCTCCCAAAAAATAGTGCCCACCTGGCTTGACGGGGGTTGAGCTGCTTCGCTGACTGGAGGTAAGCCAGATTCTTATGATCCGTCCAAACGATGAAGGGTTGTTCCGCCCCTCCAACCAATGTCGCCACTCCTCGAGAGCCAGCTTAACGGCGAGCAGTTCACGATTTCCAACATCATAATTCCTCTCTGCCTGAGAAAGTTTCCTTGAGAGAAAAGCACAGGGATGCAGTTTATTATCTTCAGGAGAACGTTATGACAACACTGCACCTACCCCAGTGTCGGATGCATCCACCTCCACGACAAACTGGCGGTCGGGGTCCGCTGCATCAGAATGGGAGCCGAGGCGAAGCGATGTTTCAGTTCTTCGAACGCTGATTCGGCCCCTTCATTCCAAGCGAACGGTCGTGAGATGGAGGTGAGAGCGGTGAGTGGCGCCGCAATGCGGCTGTAGTCCTTGATGAACCTCCTATAGAAGTTCGCAAACCCCAGGAATCGTTGAAGTTGTTTTGCGGGTAGAGGGAGCTGGCCAGTCCGTGACAGCAGAGATCTTAGCTGGGTCCATCCGCAGCTCCCCCTGAGCTATGATGTAACCCAAAAAGAGGTCTCAGACACATGAAATTCACATTTCTCCATCTTCACAAACAGTTTGTTCTCCAACAACCTTTGCAACACCTGGCGCACATGCAGTTCATGTTCCTGGGAGGACTCTGAGAAAATCAAGATATCATCCAGATAGACAAAAACAAACCGATTCAACATGTCCCGAAGGACATCATTGACTAGTGCCTGAAAAACAGCAGGGGCATTAGACAACCCAAAAGGCATAACCCGATACTCAAAATGTCCCAAGGGTGTGTTGAAGGCAGTCTTCCATTCATCACCCCTTACGAATGCGCACCAGGTGATACGCATTTCGTAGATCCAGTTTCGTAAAGATGGTAGCACCATGAAGGAGGGGAAAAGCAGAATTAATCAAAGGCAGAGAATACTTGTTCTTAATGGTGATGTTGTTAAGTCCACGGTAATCAATACAGGGTCTGAGGGTCTTATCCTTCTTAGCAACAAAAAGAATCCCGCTCCTACAGGTGACGAGGAAGGACGCATAATACCTGCCGCCAAGGAGTCCCGAATGTAGTTCTCCATAGCCTCCGTCTCCGGCCGGGAGAGATTGTACAGGCGACTGCTGGGGAGCGGGGCTCCTGGCTGGAGGTCAATGGCGCAGTCGTAAGGCCGGTGAGGAGGAAGAGAAGTAGCTCTGTGTTTGCAGAAAACGGATGCCAGGTCATGATACACGTCAGGAACAGCAGAAAGATCCATGGACTCCAGTGGAGGTTGAGGCACAGTACTGGCAGGAGTCTGAGCAGAACACAAACAATTCACATGACAAAATGTGCTCCATGAAACAATGCTACCTGTCACCCAATCAATGTGTGGATTGTGTTTTATGAGCCAGGGGATACCAAGGACCAGGGGAGTCTGTGGGCAGTCGATAATATGGAATTGAATGTTCTCCTGATGATTTCCCGACACTCTAAGACAAACAGGAACAGTCTGATGGGTAATGCGGGTCAACAATTGTCCATTTAGACCCTTAGCCTGCAGCGGACAGTCCATAGGAACAGTCTCCAAATCCATTTGTTGAGCCCACTCTCTATCCAAAAAGCTTCACTCGGCACCAGAGTCAATCAGCGCACTAACAGAGAAATTCTGGGACTGCCACTGGAGGGATGCCTGGAGCAGAATGCGGGGAGAAGAGGAAGAATCCGCTGCTCGGCTCACCAAAACTTCTCCCATAAATGATGAGCCGGCCCTTTTCCCCGGACGAACTGGGCAGGAAGGAACGAAATGACCAGCTTCTCCACAATGCACAGGCAGACCCGAGCCTGAATACGACGTGCACGCTCCTCTGAGGACAACCGTGCACGACCCACCTCCATGGCTTCGGGTTCAGTGCTCCTCGTATCGACTCGGGAAGACACGGCTCTCTCCGTAGGGGACGATGCAGGGAGGAGTTTGTTGATGACAGACAGGTTGCTTGGAACTAACACTCCTCTCCCGGCGGCGCTCCCGAATCCGATTATCCAACCTGATAGTGAGTGAAATAAGATTATCCAGCGTAGGCGATTCATCATATGACACCAATTCATCCTTTAAAATCTCAGACAAAGCATTGATGAACACTCCTTGTAATGCCTCGTCATTCCAACCACTCACTGCTGCTAAAGTCCGAAACTCCACTGCCATCTCCGCCACACTACGAGCCCCCTGCCGAAGAGAAAACAACCGTTTCGCAGCCTCCTTGCCTCGTACGGGGTGGTCAAAAACCTTCCTCATCTCCGTGGTGAAGGCCACATAAGCGTTGCAAATGTCCGACTGACTCTCCCAGACCGCGGATCCCCAGGCACGAGCGGAACCGCTAGTAGAGTTGATAAGGTAGGCAATACGGGCTCTTTCTGAGGCGTAGGTGAGGGGCTGTTGTTCAAACACTAACGAGCATTGAGTCAAAAAATCGCCACAGGTTCCCATGTTCCCGTCATAGCGCTCTGGAGCAGGAACAAAAGGCTCTCTGATCTGGGCTGAAGGGGTAGTAAGAGCAGACACTTGATTGGTGAGTAATTGAACCTGATTAAGCAGCACCTGACTGTCCTCAGCAATCGTCTTAAACAGGGTATCATGTTGGCCAAGTAGAATGCCCTGATTGGCTATGGCAGTCCAAATTTGAGTGCACTCTGGGGGTGGTATCCGAGCTACTGTCTGCTGGGTTCATGTTGGTCAGATCATACTGTTATGATTTAACTGGATAGAACCCAAATGCAGACAAGTACACCAAGCCAGAGAAGTTTTAACAGGTTTATTATAATGTTCAATAGTCCAGGTTTCCAATAAATGGGGAAGAGCAAGTCCAGGTTACAGGGAGGGTACAGATCCAGGTCAGGGCAGGTGTGGTACCGTAATGTCCTAGTGTCCGTGGTGAGTCCAAAGGAGAGGCCCGATAGGGAAGAGCAGGATGGTGGTACCGTAATGTCCTAGTGTCCGTGGTGAGTCCAAAGGAGAGGCCCGATAGGGAAGAGCAGGATGGTGGTGGCAGGAGTGAAGCGGAGGCAGGAGTCAGGTTCCAAATATATGGTTGTCTTGACTATGATCTGACGATGAGTGGAAAGTTTGACCGGGTCTTAAAGGCTGAGGTGATTATGGTGAATGAGCTGCAGCTGGAACCCTGACTCCCGCACACCAGACTTCACTCCTGCAATCAAGGACAGACAGAGGGGAGGGGGAGAGCAGAGAGAGAGCTACCTAGCAGCAGTAGGCCTAACACTATGGCCTATTTATTGCCTTACTTCCATAACTTGCTACATTTGCACACACTGTATATATATTTTCTGTTGTATTTTTGACTCTATGTTTGTTTTACCCCATATGTAACTCTGTGTTGTTGTTTTTATCGCACTGCTTTGCTTTATCTTGGCCAGGTCACAGTTGTAAATGAGAACTTGTTCTTAACTGGCTTACCTGGTTAAATAAAGGTTAAATAATAATGAATAAATAAAATAAACCTCTGAAAACTCCCAGTGATAGAAAGAAACAGTCTGCTAGTGATGAAGTGTATGAGTTTGTGTGTGCGTGCATACGTGCGTGCGTGTGCATGTGTGCGTTCGTGGATGTGTGTGTAAGTGAGAGATAGCCTAGGTGTTGATTCAGAGTCCTCCAGCCTGTAAGCATGGTTGGCATGGTTGGCATGGCAGTCACAGAGTCACAGTCACAGAGTCACAGTCACAGAGTCACAGTCACAGAGGGACAGTCACAGAGGGACAGTCACAGAGGGACAGTCACAGAGGGACAGTCACAGAGTCACAGTCACAGAGTCACAGTCACAGAGGGACAGTCACAGAGGGACACTCACAGAGGGACAGTCACAGAGGGACAGTCACAGAGTCACAGTCACAGAGGGACAGTCACAGAGGGACTGGCCTGGTGTCTTATGGTGATTACTCATAGGGCAGATTCTGAGTGGGGAACTGTTTCTCACACCTGATCTGAGTTTTGAGTTTTGAGTGAGGACACAAGGCAATAAAACACAAATGTCTTCCAGTCATATGAGAGTGATGTGATTCTGTTTACCGGGTTGCTGTAGGTCACTGGGTTACTGTAGGTCACTGGGTTACTGTAGGTCACTTGGTTACTGTAGGTCACTGGGTTACTGTAGGTCACTGGGTTACTGTAGGTCACTTGGTTACTGTAGGTCACTGGGTTACTGTAGGTCACTGGGTTACTGTAGGTCACTGGGTTACTGTAGGTCACTGGGTTACTGTAGGTCACTGGGTTACTGTAGGTCACTGGGTTACTGTAGGTCACTGGGTTACTGTAGGTCACTGGGTTACTGTAGGTCACTGGGTTACTGTAGGTCACTGGGTTACTGTAGGTCATGTGAATGTGTTTGGAGTTAAGCCAAGTCAGGTTTATTGGGTGTAGGTCTCTAACTGTACTGTATGCCCCCCACCTCCATTCCTCCCCTACCTACCTCCCCCCTACCTCCCAACCTCCTTCCCTCCCTCCCCCCTCTCTCCACCCTACCTCCCAACCTCCTCCCCTCCCTCACTCCCTCCCTCCACTCTACCTCCCAACCTCCTCCCCTCCCTCCCTCCCCTCCCCCTCCCTCACCTCCCCTCCCCTCCCTCCCAGGTGACCAAGCGTGACGAGGACTCGTCGCTGATGCAGCTAAAGGAGGAGTTCCGTACGTACGAGGCTCTGCGTCGCGAGCATGACGCCCAGATCGTACACATCGCCATGGAGGCGGGGCTCCGTATCTCTCCTGAACAGTGGTCCTCTCTGCTCTATGGAGACCTCATCCACAAGTCACACATGCAGTCTATCATCGATAAGGTACGCTGTCTGCCTCCACACCACTGTATTACTGGCTTGTACTAATCAAGATGGACAAGATCAAGATCAACTCTGATTTCTCACACATACTAGTTCTCTTTAAGCTCATTCATTAACCCCCCCATGCGTGCATTACTATGAGACATACTGCAGCTATTTTCTCACTGTATAGTACGTTAAGCTGCTATACTTGTACGGTGTCTTCAAGCAGCGGTCTTTAACCATTTCTTGCCCAGGGACCACCGTCCCTGTCACGTTCGTTGAATGACGGGTCAGACCAAGGCGCAGCGTGATATGCGTACATGTTTATTAAACTTTAAACACACGACAAAACAACAAAGGAAACGAAACGTGAAGTCCAAGGTAGAACACACAACATACCTTACAAGGAACAAGATCCCACAACTAGACAGTGCCAATAGGCTGCCTAAGTATGGTCCCCAATCAGAGACAACGAGCGACAGCTGCCTCTGATTGGGAACCACACCGGCCAACATAGATCCACACATACTAGATCGACAACATAGAAAAAGCACAACAAGGAAATATACACACCCTGACTCAACATATAAGCGTCCCCTGAGTGAGGGCGTGACAGTCCCAGGCAAAGTGGCGACCTAGGGACCCCCATCATACGTTAGGACCACTGTCCCAGGCAAAGTGGCGACCTAGGGACGCCCATCATACGTTAGGACCACTGTCCCAGGCAAAGTGGCGACCTAGGGACGCCCATCATACGTTAGGACCACTGTCCCAGGCAAAGTGGCGACCTAGGGACCCCCATCATACGTTAGCAAAAACTCATGTATCACGTCTTGTCTTATCATCAGGTGAATGATAATGGCAAGGAGAAGTAATCAACATTTTTAAATGAATAGATTTGGTGGATAGTTTTTCATTACTTTGACCTCCCCACATAATAATTGGAAGAGGAAGTGTAGGTCCAAACTCTAGCCCATTAGCTAGAAAGGTAACTCCAAACACATTTTCACTAAGAGCAGCTGTTTAGCTGGTTAAACAAAGGTTAGCCATGTGTTGGCAAAAATGAATGTCCAAGTCAAGAATGCTAACCAGCAGCCAGCGGCACATGCTGCACTGGTAGCCTATTAGCAGGTGCTTTTTCAAAGCCTATGTCAGATACTCCAGTAAGTGTAATTGACTCCAATGAGTGTAATTTGCTCAATATTAGGAGTTGAGAAATAAAGTTGACATCATTAGAAATAAGATATTCTCCTCTTTTCTAATGTAGGTGGTATGTCATAAACATTTTGTTTATTCTGTTGTTGCTAGCGATATTCATAAAAGCATTGAAATAAAACATTTATTTTTGTCACTTGTATTTTTATTTTAGAAAATATTTTAATGGATCTCCTGCAGTACCTCCGCAGACCCCTGGTTGAATACCCTTAGTGTAGAACCAGTACCACCATATTAAATGACTCGTAATTGAGTTGTTATGTGTTTCTTCACTAACTTTATTTTGTCTGATGGTCACTCCCCCAGCTCCAGTCCCCAGAGTCCTTTGCAAAGAGTGTCCAGGAGCTGACGATAGTTCTACAGAGAACAGGAGACCCAGCCAATCTGAACAGCCTCAGACCACACCTGAAACTACTGGCCAACATCGACCACATCCCAGGTAGACACAGTACAGATCAACCCACACCTTTCAGCCCAGGGCCTGGGGAACCCAGCAGCTTCTCCATGCAGCTCCCTTGAGGTTTAGAACAGGGTTTCCCAAACTCGGTCCTGGGGCCCCCCCTGGGTGCACGTTTTGGTTTTTGCCCTAGCACTACACAGCGGATTCAAATAACCAAAGCTTGATGATGAGTTGGTTATTTGAATCAGCTGTGTAGTGCTAGGGCAAAAACCAAAACGTGTACCCAGGGGGGGCCCCCAGGACCGAGTTTGGGAAACCCTGGTTTAGACCATCAACAATTATAGTACTGGACAGAAGAGGTAATATGATAATACATCATTGATGCATTTTCACTTAGTGGGTGGAAAACCGCCAGCAGTGCATCCACTGTGACTTGTTAAGAAATGGACAGACCGGGGCAGTGAGACAGGTGGACAGACCGGGGCAGTGAGACAGGTGGACAGACCGGGGCAGTGAGACAGGTGGACAGACCGGGGCAGTGAGACAGGTGGACAGACCGGGGGCAGTGAGACAGGTGGACAGACCGGGGCAGTGAGACAGGTGGACAGACCGGGGCAGTGAGACAGGTGGACAGACCGGGGCAGTGAGACAGGTGGACAGACCGGGGCAGTGAGACAGGTGGACAGACCGGGGCAGTGAGACAGGTGGACAGACCGGGGCAGTGAGACAGGTGGACAGACCGGGGCAGTGAGACAGGTGGACAGACCGGGGCAGTGAGACAGGTGGAGGTATCTGTGGTATATGTTTGTGGGTTTGTTTAGAAGCTGCAGACACTATGACCCTATAATATTGTTTAGAAACAAGACGGGGGGATGTTGATGTATGTATGCACTCAGTAACTGTAAGTCGCTCTGGATAAGAGCGTCTGCTAAATGACTAAAATGAGACGGGGATGTTGATATCGGATGTGTGTTTTGGTATGTGTAGATGCGGCAGCTCCGTCGTGGGAGGAGCTGGAGAGTGTGATGCTGGCGGTGAAGGTGGTAGTCCATGGTCTGGTGGAGTTTATACACAACTTCAGTAAGAAGAACCACGAGACACCACAGGTACAGGACCGGACATCACACACACACACACACACACACACACACACACACACACACACACACACACGCATGTATGAACAAACACACGCACGTACACACATGCACATAAGTACGCACACACACACACACACACGTACGCACAAACACACATGCACACATACACGCACACGCACGTATGAACACACACACGTACGTACGTACGCACACACACACACACACGTACGTACGCACAAACACACACGCGCACACACGCACGTATGAACACACACGCACGTACGTACGCACACACACACACACACGCACGTACGTACACACACACACACATACGCACAAACACACACGCACACGCACGTATGAACACACACACACACGTACGCACACACACACACGTACGTACGCACACACACACGCACACACACACACATGCATGCACGCATGCGTGCAAAATCGCACACGCACGTACACACGTGCAAACGTAATACACCTGTTAAATGTACAACAGAGACAATGTAAGAGACATTGATATGTCCCTTCAACAAGCACAGTGTTTTCGCTATTGTCAGTAACATTGTGTGTTGTCTGTCTCCTCTCCATGCAGCCACAGGCCAACAGCAAGTATAAGACCAGTATGTGTCGAGACCTCCGGCAGCAGGGGGGCTGTCCCCGAGGATCCAACTGCACCTTCGCACACACACAGGACGAGCTAGAGACGTGAGGGAGAACACCACCACACTGTGATACACAGACCTCAATATACAGTTTTTATCAAAGCTTTTCTGTGAACAAAATCTTAAACGACCTACCCTTTCTTATTCTCTCTCTTTTTCTCTCTTTTTCTCTCTTTTTCTCTCTTTTTCTCTTTTTCTCTCTCTCTCTCTCTCTCTCTCTCTCTCTCTCTCTCTCTCTCTCTCTCTCTCTCTCTCTCTCTCTCTCTCTCTCTCTCTCTCTCTCTCTCTCTCTCTCTCTCTCTCTCTCTCTCTCTCTCTCTCTCTCTCTCTCTCTCTCTCTCTCTCTCTCTCTCTCTCTGTTCCCCCCTCTCTCCACCCTATCCCTCTCTCCACCCTCTCCCTCTCTCCACCCTCTCCCTCCCCCTTTCAAGGAACAGAATGAGAAACAAGAAGATCAGTGGCGTGGGCCGGCCCTACGCCCTGGCCCAAGGGAGTATGGGTAGTGGTCTGAGTATGGAGGGGGATGACTCAGGAGAGGAGGCTTGCACTGGGGGACTGAAGGGCTCAGACAAGGGGGGGTCAGGGTCCCTAACGGAGGTGGCCACACACCCCCAGCTCATCCCCAGGGGAGGGGATATGATGGAGAATATGAAGAGGGAGAGGTCTGTTCCCAACG